>NC_050609.1:3939393-4242424 GCF_014743375.2 Drosophila subpulchrella | reverse complement strand
TGTCTATTGTGTCCTAGTATGACAGAAATATGAGATATTCTATCCAAGGAGACCGAATATAAAAATTGTGTACATTTAAGTATTTTTGAAGATGTCCCTTGCACGAATTCAATATATTGTTCACTATTTTCCGTTTCTTCATTAAGTAGTACTAGGACTTTGCTACTAGTTATTAAACCAAGTTCTAAAAACCCAGTTGGGTCTAATATTGGTAAAAAAAAAGCCATCATAACATTTAACAATAAATCATCAAATATATTATTTATTATTTTACAAAACTATGTGAGAAACTGAAATACTCTTCATTAGGGTATAAAAACAAACCGACGTCGAAAAACATCACAAAACAAACGAAAAAAAAACAGCAGGAATGAAATAAAACAGGCGCAAGAAAGCCCAAAAAGAAAACAATAATAATACACCAGGGGCCGTGGGTGAAAGGCGGGAAGAACTCAGATTTTTAATAAACTTGCCGCGGCTCCTTTCTCGCTTTTCGCATTTCGCTGCATACTTTTGGGCGCAGCGACAATAGTCGCATTATTGTTGCCACAGCGGCTCCTTATTTACGAGTATTTGCCTAGGAATGTGGCGAGCCAAGTGGCCAAAAAGGACCTTCCCCCACCCCATCCATTGCAGCACCTCCTCCTCATCCGTATAATGAGCCGCCAAGCGCCAGACGACGACGACGGCAGTTCATGAAAAATCAAGAGCCAAGAACTTTTGGCCAAAAAACTTTGACTCAATGTAAATTTTGCCCGATCATGTTTGAAGTTTATCCAGCGGGTGGAAGAAGGGCAGTATTGGTGGCCATGTTAGGACCACCTACACGACACGTCCGCTGCAACACCATTAACCCGCTGGGAACCGAGATGACACCACACATACCCACCCGTATGGCAAACCGTTAGCCGAACCCTTATGCCAGTATGACACGGTTCCAAGGAAAGATGAAAACTTTAGAAGTGGGACACCTCTTAGAGTTTGGGCTCATGTTCTCTAATAATCTTTATCAAGTTTTTATTTTTAAAGAGGCTCAAACTTTCAAACCATTTTCATGTTTGTTCAGTGTTTCCAATCGTTTCTAGATTCCATAACTTAGGTAATTCGATTCCGATTATGTTGTGGGATACCTCTATGAATTCGTGGTGGAATTTTCTAATAACCTGCATTCGAGTTGTTATTTTTAATGAGGGTCCCATTTTTAACCCATTTTCATGTTTGATTTTTCCTCAATTCCAATGTTTTTCACAATGGGAACTCAAAACTGCACTTCTAGAATGCATAACTTGAGTTATTTTATTCCGATTTAAACGTGTGATACCTCTATGAATTTGTGGTTGAATTCTCTAATAATCTGCATTAAAAATTTGCTTTTTTATGAGGGTCCCATTTTTAACCCATTTTCATGTTTGATTTTTCCGTAACTCCAATGGTTTTCACATGGGAACTCAAAACTGCACTTCTAGATCCCATAATTTGAGTAATTTTATTCCGATTTAAACGTGTGATACCTCTATGAATATGTGGTTGAATTCCCTAATAATCTTCATACAAATTATACTAATAGGCCAGGGTCAAAATTTTAACCCATTTTCATGTTCGTTTTTTTCCGTATTTCCAATGGTTTTCGGTATGGGAACCCAAAACTGCACTTATAGATTCCATAACTTGAGTAATTTTATTCCGATCTCGACGTGGGATACCTCTTTAAATTTGTGGTTGAATTTTCTTATAATCTGCATTCAAATTATTCTATTAAGCCAGGGTCAACATTTTAACCCATTTTCATGTTCGATTTTTCCGTATTTCCAATGGTTTTCACATGGGAACTCAAAACTGCACTTCTAGATCCCATAATTTGAGTAATTTTATTCCGATTTAAACGTGTGATACCTCTATGAATTTGTGGTCAAATTCTCTAATAATCTGCATTTAAATTATGCTTTTCAATGAGGGTCCAAATTTTAAGCCATTTTCATGTTCGATTTTTCCGTATTTCTAAGGATTTTTAGTATGGCAACCCAAAACTGTACTTCTAGGTTCCATAACTTGAGTAATTTGATACCGATTTTGACGTGGGATACCTATATGAATTCGCGGTGACATTTTCTAATAATCTGCATTTAAAAAATTCTTTTAAATGAAGGTCATAATTTTAACCCATTTTCATGTTAGATTTTTCCGTATTTCCAATGGTTTTCGGTATGGGAACCCACAACTGCAATTCTAGCTTCCATAACTTTATTAATTTATTCCGATCTCGACTTGGGATACCTCCATGAGTTTGTGGTTGGATTCTCCAATATATTCTTTTTAATGCGGGTCAAATTTGTATCCCATTTTCATGATCTATGTTTTCTTCTTTCCAATAGTTTTCAGAATCCTATGGAAGTACCTACCATTTTCTCAAAACGTTTAGTGGCACTATCCGCTCAGTATCATACGGCCATGAGCTCCTGCTTCAGCTTGCTTAACTTGGCCGGAACGTGATGGTCGGAATGGGCTGCAACGGTTCCCATTCGCCTGGTGCAAGGTGGGGGAATGCATTTTTAAAATACTCGCGCGCATTTTCGCAAATGGCAACAAACGGCGCCAAGTTTAGCAGCTGCGCTGCCTTCGGGTGCTGTAAAATGCAAAATCCAAATGCCCTGCTCCCTTTTTGCCATCGCCTGCATGGCTTTTGGCATAACATTTTTAGCATATTTGTTGTAGTCTAAACACGTGACAAGTGTGCGAGTGTGTGAGAGTGCCATTAGTCCCTTGGTCATGCGCCGGGTACGGGAAACTCACGTGCCATCTACGGATATGCAGCTATTGCCCGGAAAAAGGCCAAAATAAAAACCTTACCGCAAGAACTTCGCCGGCGACAACAACGCCAAAATACGAGAATGGCCTTTGACCGGGGGGAAATCGCTGTGGTCATACATTTGCCATTGCATCGGCATACTTTCCGGTCCACATTTTAATCAATTTTTCACGCATTTAAGTGCGCAACATCCGAGGGTCTCTGTAGTGTAATACTATATATTATATGGGTGTTTCATTAAAAAAGAAGAAATTCAAAATAATAGAATGGTGTCAGAAAGTATGCAATAAAAAAATTAATGGCTTAATCGGACCAAAAAATATATTGTTGCATACTTATAGACATCTCTATAGATTATTTCAAAACCAAAACTTTTCAGAAGTGAGTGATTTTGGAGTCCAAAAATCATATTTTACACTCTCACATCACTCTGTTAACATTTAATTCCGAGAGCAACAAGGCAGTAATCGGATTGTGCCGAATTCCACATAGTTTACGAGCTCGCCTCGCGACCTAGCCCAAATCCCCTGGAGAGGACAGGCGACAATAATGCCTGAAATTAAATAAATATGCTCGAATATTTTCAGTTTATGCCGATGTAAGTTGGTCGCAAAGTGTGCGAAATATATTCGATAAATACTTGAATATTAAATCAGCTTAATGCGGACGAACGGCGTGTGCGTGGCACTCCACCTAGCGAGCTCATTAAGCCCATAAGCTTTATTGATTTTTAACAAGCTTCCAATGGCTGTGACGTAAATTTACAAAAATTAATTATTGCCAGCCGAGCAGAGTGGAAAATTCATTTGAATTGATTTGAGTTGATTTTATTTTTAACACAATTTAATTTAACCATCAACTTGCAACGCGTTACGACAAACTCGATTGCATTATAGAGTGATATTTTTCAGGGTATTCTTTTGACAGCGCATATCTTACTGCACTATAGGAGAAAATGAAAGGTGTTGTAACATACAAAACATATTAGGATGGTATCCAAATATAATATTTTTTCAAAAATTTAAAAATAACATCTAACGATTTCATTACAAAAAGGAAACATGATAAAAGTAATACTTAGGATTGTACTATAATAAGATCGTCTTAAAAAATGTTAATAAACGGGGCTTACCATTATAGCAGTATCCCTAAAAAGTAATCCTAATTGAGTATCTTTCTTTAATTCATTGAAAATAAAATACTGAATAATTACAATATGAAATTAAAAACGAACTATTAATTGGTAATATTCCTCCTGTTTTACAGATTATTATTATATTTACGAAATATTTGTATGATTCAAGTTTTTTTCAGTGTCTGCAACAATGGCAGTGTGTTCCATCAGGATGACAGGAGTGCAGCAAACCACAGCACAACATTAACATCAGCTTGGCTGACAGCTGCAGAGGCTTCAGCTTCAGCTGCAGAATCAGGATCAGGACGAGATAACCCCGATTTGGCCTTGCCAAGAGCACTAGCTGCAACTGACTGATAACTGCAGCCATTTGCCATTTGTTTCGCCAACTGCCCTGGCCCGCCCCCTCCTTTTCCCACCATTCCACACCAACCGCCGGAGGTCCTTTCCAAGCACAACAAATGAAATCGATAAGAAACTAAGCGGCTTGCCGGCGAAATTTCATTTCTTTTCGAGCGAGGCTGCAACTGCAGCTGCGGCTTAAGCTGCAGGATGCATTCCGCCATGTCTGCCGGCCAAAATGCGGCCAACAGCGACAAGAACTGGCATGTGGCTAATAGGATTTGGCCGCCACATAGCCGGGACTTGGGGGGCAAGGACGAAGGTGGGCGGTAAATGTAGTTTTCAATTGTCTACTCCGATGCACAAGGCCGCCGCGGGTTAATGCAGCACTAAGCAGTTGGGGATTGGGCTTAGCAAAAGATTTGTCCAATATTTTTCCGGGACGAGCACAGCCTAGAAAGCTACGCTAGGTAGTCATTTCACGTCTCGTTGAAAACAACAATAGATTATTATTTTTTCTGCATATTGACTTGCTTTTATAGTTACAATGAGGTTTTTAAATAAAAGAAAATAGTGTTCCTGAATTGAACTTCAGACAATTTATCATACGCTAGCTCAATGCTCTCTTTCAACGTTTCAGTAAAATATAAATATTTATCATTAAGGTTTTTTCTATTAACTTTAAACCTAAATTTTAAGGTATTTCTTAATTACATCCCTTGAAGTTTAATAATTAAAAATGGGAAAATAGATAATTGGAATAATATTTTATTTCTAACTTGGTTTAAGTTTCTTTAGTTAAAAGGTAAAATGCTGTTAATAACAGCCAGTTCTACATTCTAACATATGTATCTTGCTAAAGGCTTAACATTATGCTTGGACTAACATTTCCTATTCGGTCTTAAGAGCTGTTCCATAAAAGTCTCCACTCTGTTAGCTTAACATTAAAGGAACTTAACAGACGCCACAAAGATACAAGCTAACAGAAACAGAATCCCAAACATTTTAGAAGCAAGGGAGTATCCAAGAGATATACCGCGCCCAAAGATATCGCCAGATGGTTTCTCTTTCCCTGCAGAACTATATATCCTGACTTCTCTTCAGATGAGTACATTTTCCGAGTAAAAACGAAGCTGCATCGGCGGAGGTCCTGCGGCAGCATATCCACGGCATCAAAGAGTTGCTCATAACCAGAATCCGTGGCGGAGTCCCGAATCCGGCATCCGCAACCCGGAGTCAGTTTCACGGCAACTTTGGTGCGGAGCGGTACGAAGGGAAAACGCTGCCGAGCGGAGCGGTACGGTTCAGCTGTTGTTGTTAAGCGGCATCAACAAAACAAAAGCACGGAAAACTGAAATACTAAATTTTAAAAAATTAAATTATTGTAAAAAGGAAATTTAAGGACATCGAAATTGGCACACGCACACACAGATGCCGGGAAATTATGGATTTATGCTAATTTTCTGCTCCATAACATAAAATATCAAATGCAACTGCATGGGCAGGCTGAAAAACGCATAAATATTTCAAAAGTTCTGTGTAGATTTTAGACATCCGGAGTGAAAGAGATGGGTATGTATGCGGAAAAGAGAAAACTGTGTCTGTGTGTGCATGTGTGTCATTTAAGCCAGTCAATGAAATGTTTGTTAATTATGTATGTGTATACATTACATTGCCATTAAGTAATTAACTCAGCTTCAAGCAGAGCTGTTTAAGTCACTATCGCCCTCTCACTCTAGTGTGCATGTGTGTGTGTGCTCCATTTAGGGTTATGCGAATGCGTCTGTGTGTGTGGGTGCTTGACATTGTCCCTGTCGATGGGAAACATGTTGCGTATACGCCATGTTAATGCACAACAAATTGAGAGCAAATTGATATGCCAAACAACTGCAACTGCCATTGGGAATGGAAATGGAAGTGGAAATGGAAATCGAAATGGAAATGAAAACGTCAAGTGCGAGGCGATATTGCCATTAATTTGATATTTATACAATAATTGGAAGACAGACGAATTTCGAGATTTAGCCGCCTCGGGGCGGAATCCTTGTGATTCATCAGCAAGTCAGCACAAAGGATTTGTCTAATTGCATAAGCGAAGTCTGCTTTGGCAACAATCAATTGATATCATGTCGTTTGCTCTGTGTGTGTCTCTAGAATTTTTGTGCATTTGGCTTAGTCCTTGATTTGATTTCGTTATCTGTCATATGCATGTTTGAGTGGCATTCTTGGCTTGGGGAATTGCAAATCATTCATTTCTGTCCAAATATTTTTATTGTCTGGCATTTATTGCCCTGCAAGATCATGTCAATCAGCAATATAAATTGCATAGAAATAATTGAATTAACAAGTATTCAAACTGGACTCAGAAATATAACAATGTTATTTCGCTACCTAATTTGACAATGATTTGGTTTGCTTACTCAGCTAAAAATGGCAGATAACGAATTACAGCTTAAAGTCTAACATAACAAAAACCTTTGAATAACAATTTTGAATTTATGATTTATTTTTTTTTATAGCAGAGATAATATTTATGTTCTTTTACTTCAACTGCTTATGCTTGGACTGATTTTTAAATTGATAAAACTGAAATGTTGAAAATTAAAATTATTACATCAATTTCATTGTTATTATTAAACTTTACCTTTCCCTTGTCTGTAAAATAATACTAATTTCAAAGCAAGCATCCTTGACTGTGCTTTCTCCGCATTGATTTAAATTTAGCCATAATAATCAAATATTTAACTGATACACTTTGCTGTTATTCCTTCCTTCCTTCCCTTAGCCATTTTTGCTTTCCTGTCTGGTCCAATCACAATTGTAATTTGTTCGTTCAGATTCCTCGACTTCCTGAATATTTGGCGAATATTTTCAGCAGCCAGAAGCCATCCCACCTCCAATTGCTGCCTGTTTTTTGCTTTTTTTTAAATAAAGTGCCGTTCCGCTGGAAAAACTTTGCCACGGTAATTTTAATAAACGCGTCAATGAAACCAAAACAATGAGGACAGCATCAGCAACAATAACAACAGCATTAACGAGGGGAAGCCCACAAAAAAGAAGCCACAATTTGATTAGAGCATTAAAGGACTTTGTGCCACAAAGCCCGAAGCGTCCTGCCGAGGTCAGGATGTCTGTTCACCAGACTTTGAGATTTTTGCCTGGACCCCGGCCAGCTATGTGAATTTTTGGCTTCCGAGGCAGACAAAGTTGTCTGCCATATTTTTGAATTTCTCCTGTTTTTTTTTTTGGTTTTTGCTTTCCTGCTGTCGGAGCTTGGTGAATTTTTGGAAACTGTCAACGTTTAAATAACGCTGACAATGACAATAAACAAATGCAGTGGGCGCAAACAGAATGAAAGCGAAAAAAATAGCCGAGAAAAGTTTAATAAAAAAGCCAAACCGAAACTTTACAAAAGTCAGAAACATGCGGGTGAGAGGAGGAGAAAACTCAGATACACCAAGAAAAAATATAATTTATAGAATATATAGATTTACAATAACATTAAACATATTTTAAGTCAAAAGCATTACACACTACTTTTTGTTTTTATATTTTCTCCTAGATCAAATTGAAAAAATGTAAATTAAAGGACATTTAATTGTAAATATTAAATATTAAAAACTTATGTTTCCTACTCCACTTAAATAATGTATTTTCTCTCTGTGCACAAATATTTTGTCGATGAATGTTTTTTGTGCTTTGACGCCAAAAAAGTTTTCAAATTTAATAACCTTAAAACAAAAAGCCACTGCGGACGACTTCTTTTTGCTAACAAGGATTCTCCATTTATTTTTCTAGCTCATTGGCCCGCTGACCTGTCAATGGCATTTATCGATATCGAAACTATATCTATGTAGATGGACGACGATGTAATCATGAGAGGCGGCGCGTAGAGCAGAAAAAGTTTTCGGCTCCCCCCCGTGAAAGTTTGGACTAATAGAAAATATGGCCGGCCATTGAGTTTGGCCAAAAAGAGCAAAGTTTGCCGCTTTCGTCCTTCGGCGTCCTGCGATATTGTTCCATGTGGCAAGCAGGGAGCAGGATCGAAATCAGCTGGGGACTTTAAAGGCGACTGGCCACAATGGACCTTGGCCGCTGGCTGCTGCAGCTGGGCGTGCACATGCTGCTGGGTAAGTTTGAGTTAAAGCCAAACTCCCGGTCACAGGATATAGAGAGAGTCTGGCCCGGCCTGGTCTGGCCATGTCCTTCTCGGCCGTAATAATGAAAATATTTGAAACTTTTCATTTTATTGCCTTTTGCTTTTAATCCTTTGGCAAGCCGCCGCAAACCTTTTTTACGACAAAGTCCACGATGTCGGCAACTTTGTGGCTCCCTCACACACAAACACTCAAACACACGTACACTATAGTCATTTAGGCATTTCCGTTTCCGCATGCCGCTTTTGTGCATTTGGCTTCTGTGTGACCCGAACACGAAATTAGCATAGCAATAAATGTGTTTGTTTGGGTGTCGCCGCCTTTCGACCCGGCCAATGGATGATGTTCTCTCCTGACCTGACCCGACCCGACCCGAACCGACCTCGACCCCATCAATTTATGTTAATTTTATGCCACCGAAATTGTTTTTTAAATACACTTTTAATTATGGCCCAATGAAAGGCAAAATGAACCGAGACGGTCAGGACTTGGCATCGGAATAAAAATAATAATTTCAATTAGCTTTAATGTGTCTGTCGCAGATAAGCTGCGTTTTTCTGTTGCTCTGGCAACACGGCGAATGCGCTATATTTGACGTAGAAAAATATACTACATCATATATCATAACAGGGACAAAAAAAAGAGCTTAAGCTATAAATAGAAAATAAATTCCATTTATAAACATAATTTTACTCGTTTTTTGGAAAAATAACAAAAACAAAGCTGGATTAGCTGATGAATTTTAAATAAATTTCACAAAACGTTCTGCGACATAAATATAACACAATTTATTATCTCTTAGAGAGTTTTAAATATGAACATGTTAACTGCCAACAATATCAAATTACTAAAGATTATTCGCCGCGCTATTTTCTGGCGCTCGTTAAAATTAAATTTCTATTGAATTGGCCTCGTTTACTATTTTCCCAATTTATTGAATGATCTTTGGTTATTCAAATTTGCAATTTGCAAAGCATATTCATTACCCCAAAAAAAGAGTGCCAACAAAATGTCAGACGATTTGCACAGTTTGCGGAGTTTCCCCTTTAACGAGTTCATGCATTGTTTGAGGAACCTCAAATGGCAAGGACAAGGACATGCCCACAGACATTGACAAATGCCACCACACTCGGCTGCGATGGCAGGACATTTGCATAAACCAAACATAAATGCGACAATTTCAACCCGGAGTACGCCCTAAAATATTTACCCCACTGTGTAAAAACTGTGGCAATGAAGTCTCTCTCACTCGCTCGCTATATTTTATTTGCACTTTTCTAAAATTTATAGACGCTACTAAAATTCACTGCAAACACTGGCTGGCTGGTTGGTTGGCTGGCTGCTGAGAAAATAAATATTTGGCTACAACAGTGGAGAAAGAGTCTCCGGCCCCAAGTGCCATAAAGTTTATTTAAACAAATTGCCGATTTTATAAGTGTCTTCAATTTTAGTAAGTGTGCGTTTCCCATTCTCCCCGCAGGCTGTGTAAACGATGCGATGTCTCTGCCATGTTTGCACACAAAAATTACAAATCTCCGCCCTCGAAAATCGGGCTGGCACATCCACATGTCATTTTGGCCCAAAATCTGACAAAGCCGCTTGCCAATTCTGAAGTTGAAGTTGCAGTTGAAACTGTAGCTAAAGCTGGAGTCTCTCAAATCAAGTTTAAACTTTCACGCGTTTGCAGCTGCATACCAAATGGGATTTGCACAAAAACAAGGAAACCGGGAAAACGGAGGCCAAAAACAACAGAGCCACGCATCAGCTGAGAAATTTCGACCATGCTTTTTGGCCAAGCTTTTTCTGGCCAACTTGGTCTGCTCGTGTTGCTCGTTTAGCTGCTCGATTTTCCTGCTTGTTTTTTTGTATTATTTTTTTATTTCTCGTGATTTTTTTTGCTGAAGCCACTGCGCTTTGCTGAGATTAGCATCTTTATTTGTGTTTGTTTGCCGCAGCACAGCCCAGAGCCAAACTAAAACAAACTCCCACCCAGAATCCAATGTCCCACTTGTCGTCGTTGGCCCCGCATTTGTATGCAAATTATAGAAGCCTGGCCCCTCGATTTTCCCGCTTTTCCGGCTCCTTGGGCTGCTTACTTTTCCCTTGGTTTACTGCAGATTTGTCTGTTCGAGCGTTTATCGTTCGTTCGTTCGGCGGCAAATGCTTAAAGCGGATTTGATCACAGTCGTTGGCAAAATGTAGGAAAAATACAATTCGTATTTCCCCGAACTATTCAGGATCCTAGAGTCCCACCATTAAAGCGGTCTCAAAGCCTTCGGAGCAGAAGAGCTTATTGAACTGCTTTTGGCCCTTGACTTTCATTAGAGCTGGCTGAGATGTCTTCTTTGTTTGCGGAGCTTCGTGGGCCACAAGCGAACAGCTGCGCCAGACGAGCACAGAATGGGAAACAAACACTCGGGGAAAATAATGTGTAAATATATGGATAACTTTTCCGGAGAAAACTATAATCATAAATTACCCAAAATTATTGAAGTCATCAAGAATTTTAAAGGCAATTTATTTGGGAATAAATATTTGGAGTAAATTTTTTTAAAAGCAAATAAGTTTATTTATAATCTTTTCATGGCTAACAAAATTAAACGCCAAGTTACTTTCTTGTAAATATTTGTCTTCAACTTTTACATTATTCAACAAAGTTCATTCACAGGAATTCTTTTTTATGAACAGAATAACTTTACAAGTGAGTTGTGAGTAATTTATTAAAAACACTTTGGGTCAACCTATTTATTAAAATAACTTAAATTGGTATAAGATCGACCCCTTTTAGAATTACAGATACGTTTATTTATTATTTTTATTATTACAAAAAAAAATCTCTATGACTTATCTTGACCATTTAGTATTTGGACATGAAAATTTAAGATTAGATTCTTAGAATCACGTTACTCTGACTGCAGAAGTCCTTATTATTTTTTATCATTTTAATATGGCAAGGTGATTTTACTAACATTTTTTTTGAGTGCATAGAAGCAACAACGAATTGATGTGCTGTCTTTTCTTGGCTGTTCCTTCGACTCGGTCTCATCCGCAGTCTGAGCCGCTGGTTCTGCTCCTGGTTTTTGGTTGTTAGGCAGCAAAGTTCACTCAAGTGCGTTGATTGCCGTGCAAAAAGTTTCGTTTGTCTGTATTTGATGTACTTATTTTTATTATTTACATACACAAGCAGGCAGGCAGGATCGGCACACATACAAACAACAGTTGTGTCCTGTCTTTTTAGTCGCGCAGGTGAAGTTTTCCATTTACTTTTCCTCTACGGCTGTCATTAAGCTGCGGTTGCCGCTGCCATTTGCAAATGTGTTTGCCATTGTCGTCCTTGTTGGCCGTATTGTTGTTGCTGCTGCTCGTCGGCTGCTTTGACATGCTTCAAAGGACTCATGTCAGGAGGATAGGAATCCGAATCAGAATCAGAATAACCATTGGTACAAGAATAAGAATCCGAATCAGTCAGGCACTTTTGTCTGTTTGTCTATTGAAAGTTTAAACAAGTTTGTCTGGGGCCGTTTTCCCATTTTCCAGATGTTGCACCCGAAAACTCAAAGAGTTTTTCCTCGAAGGACGAATGCGAACAGGCCGAAAAATAAATACACTGCTTGTGGTGCCTACGGCAATCGCAACTTTTGACATCCTTGCAAGTTATTTCAACTGTAAGCTGCGACAAATTAAATTCGCGAGTGTTGCAGTTGCAACTGTTGCTGCAGGTTGCTGTTGATGTTGCTCGTGTATTTGGTGATGCCGCTGCTGCTGTTGCTGCTGCTGCTGCTGCTGTTACCTAATGCGATTTGCGAAAATTATGCACAAGTTGTTGGCTTCCACTTGGCGACGTCTCGCGGATTTCTTGCTTATCGTGCGGCAGTGTGCTCCAGTTGCAATTGCAACTTCAACTGCAGCAACTGACAGGGCCAAGATTATGGAAATTTTTGTACCAGCCAGCAACTTTGGCATTTAGCGTTATACAGGGAGCTGGCAAAACACCGCAGCAACACCAACAAAAAAAAAACCCCCATTGCAGCTAATGATATTAACCATTTTTTCCGGCATTTTCCCCTTTTTTTTTACTCTGTCTGTTTGCACTTAAAAGCGTTCTGCAAATTGTAAAAACCAGCACGCGGTTGGTTGCTGTTATTGCTATTGTTGTCGGCGGCAGCGTTTAGTGTGTTTTTGTTGCTGGAAAAGGAAAACTCTGTCTGAGTTTTAGTGCTCGGCATTTCTACAAGTTCATTCAATTAGGAGTTGTGCGTCGGTTGCTCTTGGTCGCATTTCGCATTTCTGCTCCTGCAGTGCTTTAGCTCGTCCCATTTTCATTTTATTTCTGATAAGCTTAAAATGCAGAGCAGCGATTAAGAGTGCTTCTCAATTTGCAACAATGAATCATCGGTAGAATAAGCAGGGGAAAATGGTAATTATTCTCAGCAGAAATGTAGTTGTCATAATTTAATAAAACAAAAAGAAGAGAAAAAAATTAATGGGCATGGAAATATTTTATTTAGTAAGCATTAAAAAATAAAAATAAAACTTGGATTTAAATTCAAATTATTATCTCGCAGAAAAAGTTTTCAAAGAGGGGCCTTCAAATTTTTTATTTCCATTTCCCTCTCAGTATTACTATAATATTGTTATAATGCTGGTAAAAGTTCTTTTGCACATATTTTACTGTAAGTCTCAAGCGAAAAAAGTGGCGTAAGAGCTTAAAAATGTGTTTTTAAAGTTCCATGTTTTTATGTTTCATGAGGATTAAATGTAGAACATACACAATTTTACTTTTTTCCAAAAAAAACAGCCCCAAAACAGACTAAAAATCTAGTTTAGCCCAATCGAGGAACAAAGTCGATCTCCCCAATAAGATTTTCGAAGCATTTCTTTTTACTCGGCCCCAGTTTTTCTCTCTTGCCTTGGAAAAAGAATCAAATGATAATTTTTTATTACCACACAATCTCTGACAGGGAATCGAGATTCTATGGGACTGGTTTAATGCCTCAATTTAAAGCAGACGAATGCAAAACATTTTCATTTCGTTGCCAGTTTTTCGTATTTATTCTTTTTTATTCAGCATTTTTATGGCATTTCTCATCATTTTATCTGACGTTTTTCATCTCGCTGCATGGGACTAACATTCTCCCCTTCTGCTCTGCTCTTTCACCCCCTTTTCCCCCCGGAAAATCCCAACATTTCCACCCTGCCAGTTGTGCGGCGCATTCAGTGTCTACGTGTGACTGACATCAATGTGCCACAAATTGTTGATTTTCGTGATAACGTGACATTATCCTGCAGCTATGACATAAGTGGTCACACGTTAAATTCGGTTAAGTGGTACAAAAACGGAAAGGAGTTTTTTAGGTGAGTATATGGAGCGTTATATAATGCATACAGTGAGTGACACAGTTATATATAGTTGGTTAGTTATTGTAGCATAAGTAAATTTCAATCTATTTAATTGAATTTAATTAGTTTTAATAATATTTGCTATACACAAGAGTCCATTTAGTTGAAACTAAAATATATAAAACTACTTGTCATCAGACAATGGTGATAGCATATCTCACTATCACATTCTAGATATACATTAATTCAAATATTATTTTAAGTGGGTAATTGCAAAATTATTAGAAACCAATTCAGAACGTCAAATGAGCTCTTCAAAACATTTATGTATTTGTTTACTAAACGCATTAAATGATCGCTTGACCTGATAGTTTTGATAGCCGACTGTAGCTGACCATAATTTATGATATTTATTTCAACACGCAGATGCCACATGCATGAAAATCTGGGCCATGACCTGTGACCCCTTGAGTGGTTTTCTGCACACGCACCCACAAATGTGTATATACTCATTGTCAGCCGATTTTCTTGCTCAATTAATTATTAAATAAATTAATTTGCGTTGGCAAATTAATTTAAATGTTTGGCCAAACACTGGGCTTCGAGCCCTTCACAAGTTGGCCGTTAAGCGGCATTTATTATTTATGCACACATCGTTTGCAACGGGGGCCCGAAAACAGCAAACAACAAATTAATTGCCCAAAAGAGCACATATTTCGGCTGGCCGAGGCAAATATGATGATTAAAAGGCCATTTGACCGAAAGTTAGCCATAAACAAGTGGCAAGATGGGCACTTCATTATTGTCAGCTCTTTTGACTGCGAAAATTAAAAAATCTACACTGCCTGCCGAGCGTTTTGCTTAATTAAAAATGAGTAGAGCAGTGCATACAGTGCATGTATGTATATGAACTCCCCTACAGAGAAAATCTGCGAGAAAAGCTGGCAAAAATGGAAAAATAGAAGAAAAAAACGAGGGAGACAGTTAGCGAGTCCCATGGGGCGAGCGAAAGTTTTAATTAGACAGCAGCACGTAAAAGTCAACTGGAGGCAAATTGCAATTCCACTTGCACTTGCCAGCCGAATGCAAATTAAGGCTAGCACTAGTGCAACAAAAAACGAGCGCCAGAAGTTCACAAATAACTTGCAACATTTCTCTTTTCTTTGAGTTTTTGGGCAACTAATTGCCAATGGCTCAGAGTTCAAGGATATGCCAGCAGCTTTTCAAATATAATTTATATAATACTGTTCTCTTACATTTTGGCAAAGCACCAATCTTGTGTTATGACAGACAGGACACTTTTTAATTGGCTCTAATTGGTCTAGTTTTTGGTATCCCAAATAAGTATTTATTCTAAGAATTATTACTTTTAATAAGTGCATAAAATACTATTGATATCCAAGCGGTCAGGGTTTTTATTTCGGTAAATGTCAAATAAAGATTTAGTATTTTCAACAAGTTCATAAATACCATTCCTTGTGATGTTGATATCACAGCAGTCTGTCTGATAGTTTTCAATTTATTGTTTGCTTTTAGGATCAGAACACAAATGTTTCTCTTCTTTCTGTGGTAAAATTAATTTAATGTGTATTTTAGTTTGCCTTTTCTAGATACCCACAAAGAGAAACTGAGGCATTATCCTGCTTCTGACCCAAACAAATCCCCTTGTAACGAGCATCGGACGACGGCGGTTGCCGTTTATATTGCTTATCAAATTTGTTGATTTGCTGCCGCAGTTACCGCCTAAGCCGCAAATAATGCGAAATCGGGTCCGGGAAACCCCCTGCCACGCCCCCTTTTCTATCATGGCTATTAACAAGTGGCGCTCGAAGGCGACTTATCAACACTACGGCAGCGCACAAAAGTAGGCAACGCTTTTTTTGCCTTAGCTAGGATTTTATTTATGTGGTTTTTTGTGGCAAGAGGAAAAGCCACTTGGCCTCTGTGTGTTTGTGTGTGTGTGTGCTGGACAAGTTTTCCACTTGAACACTTTTTGTTGTGGATTCCGCTTTTTACATGTTTTTGAGGCATTTGTGGGATTAATGAGCATCAATCCACAATACAAAACAAATTAAAGGGCCCTGGCTTGCCCCCTTTTTCCATCGATTCGAACCCGCTTGCCACTCTTTTGCCGGTTTTCCACACGTCGAACCCACATTGGCAATCAGTTAAGGTTGAGTGCATGTAAGCCACTTGTCTGCGAGTGGCGAAAAAGAGAAACGATTCCTCCATTTCCTGGCCGGTTTGCGTTGATGGCTTTGAAAGCTTTTAACCCAAGCCTACGACACACATCTGCAGATTATCAGTTGGCTTTCGAAAGGATGCGAGGCAGGAGGTCCTTTGCAATTTGCGGCCACTTTGCCAGCTCATATCCACTCCACCTCTGGTGTTTCGTCAACTTGGCTATTTTTTAGAGAAAGGCTATTTATAGTACTTAAGAAGGGTATCAAAAAAGGTGTTACTGTGTTACTGTCAGGCTCATAACTTCAACGTTATTAAAAAAATATGTTGAGGAAAAATAAAACATTTTAACAAAACTATTTTAAAGTCGATCAATATCTTAAAAAGTTTAATAATGGGTACCCCAAAAAAAATGTAAGGAGGCTTGCCTTGTTTATGTAACTCAAAAATAAGTAAACTATTAAATAAAGAATATCTATTTAAAGTATATTTATTTAACATATCATGCATCTAGAATATTTTTAAGCTACTGGTAAATCTAAAGTAGCATTTATTCTGGCACCTACTGGAGGCAACACTAAATGTAGTACAACTATATATAGTATCTGAATTAATCACCTATCACTCCGCAGATACTCGCCCCTCACCCCGCCCACCTACATTCCGTTCGCGGTGGAGGGCGTGCAGCTGATCGATGACGGCAACGAGTGCAACGAATCCTCCTGTCGCGTGGAACTCAATTTATTGGGCGTCAAGTCGTCGGGCGTCTACAGGTGCGAAGTGTCCGGCGATGCCCCCCACTTCCAGCTAACGGCACGCGATGCCAACATGACCGTTGAAGGTGAGTTTACCTGGTGAAAGGGCCTGGAAAGTGGCCCGGGTGCTTGAGTAATGAAATGCAACTCCAATTGTTACTCTTAAATTAACGAGAGTGGGCCAGTGGGTAAGCCAAACCCCATGGCATCATCTCCCACATCAAGCACGTGCTCAAAAACTATCTGCGGGGGCGTGATGCAAATGCAGGAAAACATTAAGATCACTGAGAAAAATTTTCGAATATGGTGTACAATTGATTTATAATATTATTTTATAAAAGCTTGCTAAATAATTATTTTTAAATTTTAGTAGGATTTTTTAGGCCACCAATTATCTTAAATTATTAAAAAAATACTCTGCACTAAGAAATTTTTACAAGAATATTCTATAAGTTCAACCATTCTAATGTTATTTATATTTTATTTTTAAAATAAACCCTCCTTTTTTTCTATGTTATGTATCTGTGGATTTATTTGCTCTACTTCATTATAGTTTCTTTAAGATCCTTTAAAAAACAAAACACAATTTTTGGTATTTTGATAATCTTTATTTTATGTTTTATAAATAACTTTGTTATTACAATATTACCAAATTTGCAGCCAAAATTCAAACACCAAGCTGTTGGTCATTCCAAGTATTTGCATTTTTTTTTGCAGTGTATAGGTGTACTTCTCGTTCGCGTATTCCCGTCGTGTTTCCTTTGCTGCTGCACAGCATAAACAGAGTAAAATGTGTAATTTCCGTGATATTTTAATAGTAAACAACGGGGAAAGAAAACTGCAAGAAACATGCAGGGCCGTTTGCATATATGACGAGCTGGCAAAGTGGCTGCCTCTGCAGTGGGTGGTTGGGTGGTGTTGGGTGCTTGCAGGATAGTGGGTGGTGGTGTGGCACACGCACAGGATAAGCTGTGGGGCAGGAGGAATAAGGGGGTGGGGTGGGAGCTGAAGGAGGCGATGCAGCCAGGCATTCAGGATGTGCTCGCGAGAGGAACAGTGAGCGTTCATAAAATGTAACCAAGAGATGCATGTGATTCGCATCCGTACACACACACAAACACACACGGAGCACCCTTCCTGCTGCTCCTTGTAGTTGCCTGTATCTGTGTGTGCGGCTCTGTGATTTACGGCAGCACTTTATGCTTAAAAAGGATATCGCTAAAATGAAAAGCTCCGCCATTGCCAGTGCCTCCGCTTTTCCCCCTTTTTTCCCCGCTTTTCCTTCCCTCGCAGCGTGTGCGTTTCGCCTTCCTCTTATTTTCGCTTTTACTTTTGCCCCACAGGATGTTTCTCTGCATGTGTTTTATGATCATCTATTTTTCCGCTGATATAAAATAAATATCTTGTAGATGCGGGGCAGTCGTGCCTCGGGCTTTGCTGCTCTGCTCGGCTCTGCTCTGCTACTTTTCCCCGGCGCTTCTACTTTTGCTAAAATATTTTTAAAAATTTATCAAAAGCAAATAAAGAAGTTGAGCAAAACAAACAGAACGCCAAGGAATAGCAGCAAAATAAAAACCAGAGCAAAGGAGGTGCGCCATTTGCATGTGTAATGTGCGTTTAAAATTAGCTAAGGACGTAACTGAGAGCTGAAATGCACTCAGCCAGGGAAAAAGTCATCTGTCCCACACTCACGCATATGTGAGTGGGCTCCTTTCTCGCTAAGGATACAGCATAAGGTTTTCCTTGTAGCTTAACTCAGCATTGTTACGGCTTGTTAGAGATGTATGTTTTTTAAAGTTGCTAAAAAAAACAAAATCCATTATCTTAAAACCATAAAAATACTTAAGGGGCCCTACTTAAAGCTCGTAAAAATATTTGAGCTACAAATTTTAGTTCTGAAATGAACAATATTTAGTGTTCAAGTTAAACAACATTCCAAATATTAAGTATACGTACCAGTTCCATTTAAAATTTATAAAACAAAATACATTTTCATACACCTTTTCGAAAAAAAAAAATTCTTTATAATTTTCAATGGATGGATGGATAATTCTAAGGATATTATTTCCCTTTCAGCACTTCCCCAGAACAATCCCCTCATCAGCAGTTTTCACTCAACTTATCGCTTCGACGACTTCGTACAGGTCAACTGTAGCACAGACTTTTCCAGTCTATTCACTCGGATCACCTGGTACGTCAATGGGATTAAGGTAAGGGATAGCCCACAACTATCTTGATTGTTAAATAACACTTTCTGTTTTAAAGGTTTCCCTGATTGATCTTCTACCCAGCATTGAGACCACAATCGTGGCCCATGGATACAGTATGCGTCGTATTATTTCCCAACTGAATTTCTATGCCAACGAGCCCCGTTTTCATCAGTTGCAACTACAAAAGCTAATCCAACAAAAGCGGACAATCTCACCTGCACGATTGGGCCTGGAATTGCGTTGTGTGGCCGAAATCGATCGGTATCCTAGTCTTCAGCGAGAGGGGAGCATGTTCGCGCAGCTCTTTAGGGACGAAATCGATCAGAAGAACCAGAAGCTGATTAACTCGAGATCAGGTAAGATCAGGCGATAAAACAGTACAATTAAAGGTGATTTTTTAAAAAACATATTAGAAAGATCTCAAAATTTGTATAAATTAAAAGAATAAATTATTTAAACTATCCTATCTTTCGGGAATGACGTCCCAAAAACCACGTTATTAAGGCTTTTACAAGTTCTTATCTCTCCTCTACCAAATTATCTTAATTATTAATTTAAATTTAAACCAAAAGAGCAGAAAATGTGTGCAAAATGTATTTAGTGTTTAAAGCGTATTCTCTCGCCCTAGCTTTTAATGCACTTGACCGCAATGTCAGCGGCCGCTAATTAAAAATAAATACGTTTCCACACGGACTGACAGTCCGTTCGCGGTCTCGCTATTTGGACAATTTTAACGCAAATTAATAAAAATGTGACCTCTGACCCCGTTGCCTATCCTCTTGCCTTTACCTCCCTCAGCTTCACTCACACTCTTTCTCTCTGCCTCTTTCTGTTGCAGATGCCACTCGAAATGCACAAGTGCTGCATCTGCTGCTGGTGGCCATTTCGATGACGATAACCGCAGTGCGACTCTTCACACCGCTGACATTTCAATATGGCGCACGGAAGTCGGCGCGCTACAAAATGGCGGCTACGCGATGAATTTTTCCTAGTTTCCGGTTTTGATTGCGTTTTGTATTTTCGTTATATACTTGTTTTTAATCCATTTTTGTAGCTTTAAGCAACTGAAATGCACGTGAGAATTTACAAACAAAAATCAATGTAATATTTATGTATAATTGTAATAAACGTCACGGAGAAAAATCGAGGGGGAAATTAACTTAAGTCTAGGCAATCGAATCCTGTAAATAGCCTTTAAGTGTGCAATCGAATTATAAGAACACAATGAAATCATCGTCAATAAACAAGCAAGCAAACAAATGACTTCTTTTGGCTTCCTACTTTTTTTGTCCATTTTCAGCCACGCCCCCAACTCTTTGCCACCCTCAGATAACCGCAAAAGTGCCGTTAAATATGCTGTTGGGCCCCCTTTTTCTGGTTCGCATTGAGCTTTATTGTTTCACTTATTTTTTTGTGCTTTTTGTTGCCTTTTGAGGCACATGCCTCGCATGCCTTTGGCCACATCAGCTATGTGCGCCACGCCCACAAAGGCATTCAACGGCCCCGCCCCCCGCCTCCCGCCTCCGACTCCCCATCGAAGCGTCAGTCTCGTTTTCATTTCGCTTTTAAATCGAATTCAATGAATTCGATTGCAATCCCCCTTTGCATACGCAAGTTTGTGGCATTGGAAAGGCCAGCCCATAACATCATCACCATCCTCATAAAAGTTCCGACACTGCACAACAAAGTTAGGCCCCTGGCGTTTCGAAGGGGAGTGTGGGAGCCTACGTATATAATCTAACTTCAAAAGGCTAATCAAAAAAATCTACCAAATCTATCCTTTCAGAAATAATATTAGTTTAAAAAGCTTAGAAGGTAAGTCAATTAGTTGAAAGGTTTTCTACATTTCAGATGAAAACGTAACCATAATGATTTTAAGGAGGAGATAATATTTTATTCTTAGGAGATTTAATATTTTAAAAATTACCTTACACTTTGCTTAATTTGCGCATATTTTAAATAATTTACATTAAAGACTCCCTGCAAAAATTAAGCCAATATTAAGTTAATTATTGTACAACTGGGTCTCTTTATGGAAAGAAAAAACATTTTTTTAATTGAAGTGTCAAATACACCTTTTTATCATTAATTCGCATGCAGTAGTATATTGAAGACAAGACCCACTCGATTCATTTCCTGCCCTTTAACATTTATATTTATTTTATTTTATTGGCAAACACAGACAGCAATTCACTGCCCCTGTCATGCCTTTATTATTTTATTTTTATATTCCATGCATTTTTAAGGCCTTCAGCCCATTTGAAAGCTGATGGGGCTCTCTTTCTCAGGGCGAGCTACGTCTATAAAACCCAGCATCAAGGTAAAGAGATTACCGAGAATTTATCATGTTTCCTGTTAAGTATTTCAAGGGTATCATTTCTAAAAGTCTTAATATTTCATTTACAGATAATACAGAAATGTAGTTATACAATTTTTCTACAATATTGGGTATATATCAAAGTATTTCTATTTTAAAGTGTTCATTTAGTTTTTAAAATTTCCTAATTTCTAATCCCCGTTTAAAAAGTGCCTCGAAAAACATAACATTTTGTAAAAATACATTTATGACATCCCCAAGGTGCATTGCCTTATTAAAACGTCCCAATGGACAGGACTTTCCCCGCTGCGTCATGTAAAACGAGGGATCAAAGTTGCCGGCCGGGAACGGCAGTGCAAACGAGGAGCGTAAAAAGACTATTAAGCGATAATTTATTTGTAATCTGCGACGTGGACGGGCGGGCCCCTTCAGCATTCAGCATCCGAGTTCTGAGACCAGGCAACCAGGCACAGGATGCACAGAACAAAATTGAAGGTTTAAAAAAAGTATACAAATTTAAATGAACAGAAAATAAATGGAAATTTAAAAAAAAATTCTAATTTTTAATGAAAATATTCAATCTACGCCAAACAACTTTAAAATATTTTTAAAAATGTTGTCTTATAAAAATAAAGAAACTGCAGCTACTATGATCATTTTTGAGGAAATCAACTTCTGGGCCTATTCAAATATGCATTCTATGACCATGATCAACTATGTTTTTCTGTGTACGAAGGACGAAGGCGGAGTAAAGGATCCAGTTCATCTCAGTGGGCAATAAAGCCACGGCCGAAGCAGCAGGAGCAGAGTCCTGGCAAAGGCCCAGGCAAATATTTAAGGGCGCTAAGGCGGGGCAGTCAGCAGAGGAGATTGGGATCGCAAAAGCGGGGTAAAAAAGCCAGGAACGGTTGGGGAAAATGAAAAGGGGGTACAGGCTACCCCTGTCCAGAGTCCAGTTGATACATCCAGACAATGTGGACAGTTGCTCTTTAAAGGGAGGCAAATAAATGATTTTGCCAGCTTGCTATAATAACAACAAATGCCAATTACAAATGCTTTAATGGGCGAATGAAAAGGGCAGGGACAGGGGCAGGGGCTGTGGGAAATGCAGGATTGAGGCAAATGGTCACAGAATGCACTTGCTGCTCCAGAAAACCGCAAGGATTAAGTAATTTCTGCCAGACATGCAGCAGCCGCAATCGCCAAATGAACACAAAAACTTTGGCCCAGCGAGAGAAACGGACATACATATATATATATATATATATGGGGGGATGGCAAGGACTCTGGCACTCTAATGCACTCGTGTGTGCAATAAATTGGCATATCCTTGCCAGCCCACACACACACACACAAATTCACATGAGATCCTGGAAGATACACTCACAGACACAATGAGTTTTGCGTGTGCAGTGGCTGCTGTATTATGCACAGGATGCGCATAAGAATGAAAATCCTTTTGCACTTAATGGCAACACGGAAAAAGGCAGCCAAAGGAGCAGGAACTCCCCATTGCCTCCTCCCCTTTTGGGGTAATATTATTTTGTGCAAAATTTCTTATTTCACCGTGGAAACTCATAAAATTCGCCGCCACTCCTTTGTGGACTCGATGAGATGGTGGCCAACAAACGGCAAGCGTCCAGCGAACTGCATCTCCTGCTGCTTAACCACTTTGAAGGCCATTAATTTGCAATGACCGTGACGGGGGGCTGGGAAATGCCCCCCTCCTCCTCCCCCAGAGGAAAATGGGAAAAAGGGGTAACCAGCGAAGCATACTGGCACATCCTGACTGGCTTCTCGTCTAGCTTGCTCCACTTTACGAGCATTTCAGCGCCGCTCCACTTTGCACATTTATTGTTTTTAATGCATTTATGCCAACTGGAGGGGAAAATAGGAGGGGTAAATAGCAGTCGGGAAAGCCCGCACAAAATGCCCGAGCCAAAATGAAAATTAAGCGCCTTTAAGAAAAACGAGAAAATAACATCCATCGAGAGTCGATCTGCTCCACATCAAAGTGCAATATATATACGACCATTATTTATTTAAGCCTCACACACACTGACACACACAAGCTCACGCAGAAAGTTCCTGAGGGGTAAAAAAGAGAAATTGGGCCCTGCAGGATGAGATTCTGAGATGCTGATATACCGAGATGCTGAGATTGCATGCAATCTGCCATGCCAGCACATTTCTTCAGCGAGTGCAGCTAATGAAGCCGAGTGTGTCCTTGCGGCAGGATGTGGCAAATCTATCTAAATATTCCCGCTTCCTAACCCAACCAGAGTGATTAAATGCAGCAGCGTACATTTCCTCAGGGGTTTTTAAAGAAAAATACCGATAAGGACTGGAAAACAGAAAGTGTTTTAGCCAGGGAAAAACAACAATATTGTCTATCGTAATTACTGGCTAAATGAATGGCACTGGGAAAAGTATACTTTAAAGTTTAGAATATTATTGATTTTATGTTTTCTACATATTTCAAAAATTTTCATATATTCATATAAATATATAATGCAATGCAATGTAAAATAAAGTATCAAGAAAATACATTAAGTTTTATATTACAATTTTTTTTTATTTACCAATCGAGAAATACCACTTCCTACAACAGAAAATATAGGTATTTAAAGCAAGTCCTTTGAAAATGAATAATGTTTCTAAAATCTATTTACCCTTATCAACTTATTACGACTATTTAGATTTGTTGTCCTACATTTTAAGGGCGATTCCCTGTTTTGCACATTCCTTTCAGTGTCAAAGTGGGGAGCAGTAAAGTGAAACCATAGTGGGTGAGCATTTACTTGAATTGACTTTATCCGCTTTGCTTTTAGCTGTTGTCCTGCCAGATCTTGTCAGATCCTGGCCATTCCTGGCAATCAGGCGCAACGACTTCCGTCGCCGCTTGGCAACCGCAATTGAAATGTTTTCATGGCGGCGCAACTAAAAATTGTCATCGGGATTTTCATTACCTGCGGCCAAGTTGGCTTCTCGGCCACGTTTTATTAAAGATGCTGGTCCACAAACCCATTGAACACCCACGTTTCCCCGCCCGTAGGCATTTGGCATTGGGGCTTAATTAAGTTTGTGCCACACCCCCTTTGGCCATCCCCAGCCCCCTCGAAATCAGTTGCAGGCACCGAGGAAAACCAAATCCCTTTATCAACAGAAAATGGCGTGAAAAAAATGCAATTAGTGTTGCACTCGCTACCCACGCCTTGCGTTTAATTGCGAACTGCGGTAAATTAAATCATTTTCAGCAAGGCATCTTAAAGCCTTCAAGGAAAAGCTGGCTAAAACAGGATGGCGGCCAAAAGGTTTCGTCTAACAACAACAAACCGCAGCGGGGCCAAGAGGAAAATGCATAAGAAAGCGAGCAGCGAATTGAAAACGGAAAATGGAAAATGGAAGACGGTGAAAGTGGTGAGAGATTTGTAGACTGCATTTTTAATTACACTAAAAGCAACTGAGCAGCAGACGTGTAAATGACTATTCCTTTGGTTACACTCCCTTTTCAGATAATTTCAAAGCTCTCCTCATCATCAGAAGTAGGTTTTCATCTGATGTCCATCCAGCTATGTGTGTACAGCAGTACTCAAAATAATGATATAGGTCTAAAAAACAATATAATTATTTTTGGGCTTATAAATTAAATACAAATTTAGGTTTATTTAACAAAATTATAAATTATATATGGAAAAAAAAATCTTAAAATTTGACCAATATAAGATAAATTTTTTATTTATTTATTATGATGCTTGTTCGAAACTTAAATAAATTGAAACGTTTACTTTTTGGAGATTAATATATACATATTTTTTTAAGTTGTGATATAGTTTTAAGAACTGTTGGTAATTGTTTAATATTTCTGAAAAATAATAAAAATGTTTTATAATTTTATTCACCATAGGAGGCAAAAGCCAAACATGGGTTAAAGAGCATTTTAAGATTGCCTAAATGTTCTCTAAGCCACCCCACTATTATCTTGACCGCATCTGTATGTGTATGTGACATGGAGATTAGCATAAAGATGCGGCCAGAGAACAACTGGCAAATGGAAAGTTGTAAAAGCAAACACCATTAAGCACATCAACTGGAAAATGCCGAGAAACTCATTTCATCTATGACACAACACGAACCAGAAAGCACCACAACAACAAAAAATGAAGGCGAATAAAAATCAAATTGGACTCAGGACAACAAAAACATGGAATGTCCAGCATTTCGGGTGACCAGAACTTGTAATATAAGACAAACAAGGGGACGACAATAACAAAATGTTGTTCTTTAAATGGCACAAAATGTTTTCAAAGCTTATTTTTCATTTGCTCGTTGCGCCGCACAACAAAAAGGATATCGAAGGATATGGCCAGGACACAGCGCAAGACAGCATAATGTGCAGGCGAAACAAGGAGGGCAAACAAAAAATTTACAAAATATAAGAAAAATAGCTGAAGAGATAGTGAAACACCAGCAGCAGAAGCAGCAGCTGGAAAATGGGAATGGGAGGAAAAACCGGGGGAAAATCGGGGGGAAACAACAACCAAACAACCAACGACAACGAGCGGCAAATAAAAATAAACAAACATGGCAAATAAAATGAAAACAAAACTCCATAAAAATGTTTTTTCTGCCCGACGAAAAAGTTAAACATATAACAAGCGAATGTTTATGCACATGCGAAGAGTGGCCATTCCCCAGCTCCAGCTATTTTCTATTCCAATCTAGCTCGTTTTTTTTCTGCGTGTATTTGTGTGTTTTTTTGCAATTTTCCAACAACCTTATACCCTTTTCTCCCGCCACTGACATTCCATTCTATTGCTTGATGTTTTTTTGCAGTTTACTGCAGTTTTTACAACACAAATCGAAATTGTCATCCATTCGCTCAATTTGTCGTCTTGGGCGCGACCTCGTCAACACACCCCCACACCCATCACCACCCCCAAATGCAAAATCACCCACCCCACTGCCACGCCCACCCAGCTCTTATGCATGTGTACCGCCCACTTGCTTGTGAGCATCTTTATGCTTGGTTACACAAATGCCGTAGAAACCATTTCGCTCATTTCTTTTCCCTCTATTTGCTGCTTTCTTTTTCCCCGGCCAACCATCTCGCAATCTTCTATTTTTGCTAGTTTGCCAATCTAATGGCAAAAAACAAAATCCAAGAAAAAAGCATCCCGAACTTTGCTCTGATCCTTTTTATATAGAATACACACTCACACTCAACTTGTTTGCAAGCGTAATGAAGCGGAAATTCGCTGGATGGCATATGTTGGAGAAAAGAAATTAAATCAGAGCTCACCCGATGACCCTCCACGAAATTGTGCCCCCAGTGACATCAGAAATTGCATCTCGAAGCCTATGTCTTTATACAGATGCACATTGTCGTCGGAAAATTGATTATTTATTATTTTTGCACACGACATAATTCCACTATTTCAGAAGTAATTCATATATTGTCAAGATAATAAAATAAGATAATATAATTATAAGATAATATAAATAATACCCATGACAAAGGATTATGATTAAAAAATATTTTTTATATAAAGACACTTCTTTTAGATTACGTTTTATAAATTTCCAATACTCCAATATAAATGTAATTAAAATGTAACTAAAAAATCTAAAATACCTAAAAAAATATTTACTTTATAATAAAAATCAATAAATTCCATTTCATCATCAAAACAATCTCTATTACAATAATATCAAGAATACACCTAAAGATAATATATAACCGAAATGCCTTGGCTATTTAAGCAGCTTAATTAGTCAATTACAAGTTGTAATTAAGCCAAACAAGAACTTGAAATTGAAATTGCACGAAACCATATACGGCCAAACAATAACAGGCTCTTTGCAATTATTGGATTATGAACATTCCGGCCGGGCGATTGTCTTTACGGAGAGACACAATATGCGAAATTAACAAGTTTTCAGTGGATAATTGTGCATTAAGCCATCGCAATCCCAAAGGGCATGGTCGTACGCAGCAATCACGTATCGATATCCTTGAGAGTAACTCCATCTCTGCCTGGTGAACTCCATTCGACCCAATGGGAATACATAAAATTACGGCGAAAATAAAAGGATTTTCCTTGGGTAAATGCTCTTTGGGCCATGTCAGCGACGATGATAATATAAAGTTTGCACAATTGCCGCCAAGACACTCAACGACGTCATTAACAGGCTGGCGCCAAGGGAGGAGTTTCCAAGGGGGTCGAGAGGTAGGTGGAAAATTGTGGAAGGAAAACTGCTCCGAATCGCCGTATTCCGTATTGTTTAATGGCCAGCAGGCGCGACAGGCGCATGGAAATTATGGACGACTTTTGCCCAACTCAATTAATGAAAAGTAAACATCCTGGGCACAAAGGATTCGCAATCCAACAGGGCCCGAAAATCGAAGGGCGGAGGGGTTGGTAGTCCTTGGTAATGGTGGCATAAGGGTCAGAACACAATGCAAAATTAATTAGCTTACTTCACTTAAGCGCTGGCAATTTGAGTGCATCCTATTTCCCCCAGAAATCCCCATCATCATCATTATCATCATCAGCATCATGGCAGTTGTCCTTGTCGCATCCTTCGACTGAATTTTGCGACTGGCATGCCGTAAAGTAATTTGCATTTCAGGCTAATGCCATTTGCATGCGCATATTCCGATTACAATTTAGTTAAATTTGCCGCCTCCCTCTACTCCAACAACGATGTCCTTGCCTTTTCTAGTCCTGAAATTTTCAACGAGCAAACTATTGACAATGAACTAATTGCTATTGTTGCCGTCTGGGGACATATTTCGACTGCAAATAAACTCGTTCCTAAAGCGAAAGTCACTGCCAGAGATAGAGACAATGATAGAGAAATGGGGGGAGATGGGAATATGGCTATGGAGAGCCCAAGGCAGCTTTAACTGCAGCTCGTTTGCTGTCATCGTTATGCCCCGATTCCAGCTCCATCTCCAGCTCCTCCCTTACCTCCTCCCGCCCATTTGGCCACTCAAATGTCTCAAGAGTCTCGCCGTCCTGACTGCCTCACTGCATCCCAATCCCCGGCAAAAGTCTGCCCGACACACGCCACACTCTCCAAATCGCAAACAATTACTTTTTGAAGTAGTGCAAAGGCCCCCCTTCTGTAGACTCCTCCACGGAGCCACTGCATCACCTGTGCCACTCACCTGCGCCACATTGATCTAGCCCCATGCCAAATGCCAGATAACGAACCATCGACGGAATGCCTGCAGCTCGAACTTCTGACAGGACGCATGGACACAGTGTGTGTAACGTGATTACGAGTGGGTTGGTGGAGCTGGAGGTGAAGTCACCAGTGTGGAAGACTCGGGGCGCGTTGGGAACCCGGAACGGCGACTTACAGGGGTGTCACCGAAAGCTCCAACCGCTTAAGAGCATCCTCAATCGACTTGTCGGGATTCCAGAGATACTTATAGGTGCCTTTTAAAATATATGTCAAATTTATTGTAGGAAAAAAACAATAAAGTTAGTCAACTAATTAGAAAATTACCAAAAAAAAAAGAATCATCCAAACGAAAATATTATATTATCATGTTAAGAATGTATTACAATTTTAATAAATTTATTTCATATTTGGGAAAAATTTTTCAGAAATTCCATATTTGGTTAAGCCCTACAAAAATATATTTTATATTTTATAAGCAGTTAATAAAGATTTATAAATTTATATCAATTAATTAAAATAAATACATTTATATTTTTACAAGTTACGGATAATAAATTTATGTATAATAAAATACTACATATGTTTATTTTATAATATTTGATGAGCCTTTTAAATCGAAGAAATCTTCTGCTGTCAATACTCGTATAATAAAAATTCAACTTTCCATATTTCTTACGACCTTTAAAATATATTTATTTAAAATTGCCAAAAGACCTTCTGGCTTCCCCAGTTATTATCAAAAGAATATTGCATAAGCTTCTTTCCCCCTTCTGCAGTATTCACTGTACCTACAGCCACCGCCTTTGATGGCACACATCCCACACACCAGCTTGGTCTAGCGTTGCCGACCTGAGAACTTTTGCCAGCAATATTTTATAATTAAAATTTCAAATGCTCGCTGGAGGGAAGAAAGAGACGGCCGAGCATGGGGCAGAAAGAGACGGGGCGAAGCGGCAAGTGAGCAACAAAGCGAATTGAGTCCGGGTTCCGGAGATCTCATTGATATTGGCAAACGGTGGGTTGCAGACCCCCCACCGATTTCCTACCTCGCTTTTCAATTGCAATTGCTGTGCTCTTGACTGCCGATGGGGGAAAATCGCTCGACGGTGGGTTGTAGGGGTTCGAAATTGTTCTCCGGACACCGTGCAATATATAACTAAGTATTCAATATGCCCGATTCGATTTTATGGCCAAGGCACTTACCAAATAGTTGGCAGCCATTAAAACTGGTAGTTAGTTGGCCATAAAACGTAACTGCAAATATCTAAGGAATTTAACGATTCCCTTGAAATTCCGGTGGGTCACTCATCCCGCCAATCAACTGATAATGAACTGCAATCCCACCTGTTCTCACCTGTGAGCATGAATCAAGTACAATACCAATTACGAGGCTGCGAAATCAGGCTCCTGCGCTTATCCTTTGGCTCTATGGCCTTGGGCCGGGTAAACCCAACCAAGTTTCTCAAGTATTTATGAACTTTGTTAACAGGCCAAGAATTACAAACTTGTGAGCGAGCGAAACTTCTGAACTGAATGAGAAATTGTGTGCAAAAGCGACAGTGTTCGGTGCTTCCTGGTTCTGTTGCTCCTGAAAATGAATTAAATAGCCACGCCCACACACAGATACTCACACACACACTTGGGGGTAATAAGAGTTAGGGTAAAGATACTTCTTTCAGCTACGTAAGCAATAACATACAGGAGACCTAAGCATTACCACTTTCAATAACTATCAAAGATATAATATACAAGTTAAGTATTAACTGTATAAAATGAGCTCAATCCTAGGCTTTGTAGATCCATTCATTTAGTTTAGAATTAAAATTTAAGGTATTTTAATAAATAAAATATTAGATTTTAATAATAAGTAGTTATTTTTAAAAATAAACTAAGTTCAATCTTAAGTCAATATCAAAACATAAATAAATATAAATTAAAATATAACTTAACCAAAAGTAAAATTAATCAGAAATGTTTTAATTGCTTTAAATGATTGTTGTATTTAAATTATATTACATCTATAAGTAAAGCTTGTGTTAAGTATACCAAAAAGTTTATTAAAATTCTAAAAAAAAAAATTCTTCGGACTAAGAAAAGTAATATGAGGTAAGCCCCCGATAAGAAAAAGATGGTACTGGTATTAAAAAATGTTCTAAAAAAAATAGTTTGCATAATTTTATTTTTATAAAATACTACTTTCAATGTATTCTTACCTTAACATTTCTCATAGCTGGCCCATAGTGATGTTGCCCTGTGAAAGGTGCACTAATTGCCAGCCAGTCGCTGGGACAAGTTTACGGCCAAGGTAAGGCCAAAGTTCAACGCTGGCTGGCTGGCTGAAGTTTTTCGACCGTGTCACGCCTTCTTTTTACCCTCTTCTTTGTGTGTGTGTGTTAAAGGCGGCTGCATGTGTGTGGGAGTGTTCTAGCCTCTTCTGAATTTCACCTTGTGCAACTTTTCCTTTTGGCTGTACTCTTTTTTCCGCTTTGAGCTCTGCACTGCTCAACGTTTTCTTTACAGCCCAGTGACGTCGCTTAAAGTCGCCTTAGTCTGAATTAAAACTGGTTTATTTTCCCCAGGTTTAGTGCTGGTTATTTCACACTTCCCCACGTTAATCATTAAAGTCTTATGAAAGTCGCGTAAACTACGACAGCCCAATTAAAAAGTTTACTTTCATTTTGTGTTTAAAAGCGAACAAGAATATATAAGTCAAGAAACATTTATAATATTACTTAAAATAACCAAAAACATGAAATAACCTTCATATTTTAAAATACATAATAAAAATTGTACTTTATTTCTCACAGTGAGATTTAATCAGATACATCAATTTGAATCTGCGACATATAGGTCAAGCAAAACCTCCATCCGTCATGATAATACCATGCCAGTCGGCAGGCCAACAGAGTGGTAGTATAGCAATGGAAGCCCTAAGAAGTCCTCGTTTGTAGGATACACATATATCGGTTTCTTCGTGAGATTTTTAGGCTTTCATGGACGTGGATATGGCAAACTTTTTTTTCGGGTCAATCGGTAAGTATTGATAGCAACAATACACTTCAGTTAAAATTTTTGTTCTAACATTAAAACTGTAGGAGCCCCCGTTTTGGGCGGTTTGTGGGCGTTAGAGTGGGCGTGGCAAACTGACGAATCAGGCTTGCGCTGCGCAGGAATCTCTAGAATCTGCTCGCCTAGTCCCAGTATTGCAGCTTTTATAGTTTCCGAGATTACAGCGTTCATACGGACAGACGGACATGGCTAGATCGACTCGGCTAGTGATCCTGATTAAGAATATATATACTTTATGTGGTCGGAAACGATTCCTTCTACTTGTTACATACTTTCCGATGAGTCTAGTATACCCTTTTACTCTACGAGTAACGGGTATAATGTATGTGTTTTTTAAATCTTAAATAAGTTTGTTAAAAAAAAAAAAAAAAAATTATTTTCCCGTGTTTTTTTTTTAAATTCCACTTATAAACTTTACATTATCTAAGATATATTTTTAAAGTTTTTATTGACACTTCTTTTTCAGTGTAAGACATTAATACTAGTTTGCGGCTTTTGGTTTGTCCTCTCCTTGGGAAATTGCTTGCGGTTAGGCAGATGTGTTTTACTGGTACAACTTTAACGGTATGTCCTTTCAAATGTCAAAAAGAGCTGCTTAAATATGTTCTATAATAGTGTAAGTTGGCTTTCCAAATTGGATTTCTGTTTGGATATCCCTTTTACCAAAGATTAATTAGGCAAAATCTTACACACGTTTAAACTAAAAGGGATTACATAAATCAAAAAGCGATTATCTCCATTTAAAAATGTCTTAATATTTCTAAAAATAAAAAAACATATCTCAAGACCAATTTGCAAAAAAAAGCTTCTTCGATCGTGACAAATATTTTCATAAATATATTATCCAACATTTATCATTAATGAAGACACAATGTTCTTATAGCGCAGAAGAACTTGTAAGTCATTCCCAAAAACTGCAAAAAAATTAAGTTGAAACACATTATACAAAATCTCTAAGAACTAACCATGCTCATGGTTTCAATGGAGAGATCCAGGAATATAGTCGCTTTTAGGCATACCGGTTTCTGAGCCCTTACAGCCACAAAAATAAGCATCTTTCGAAAACGCGAGTCCGCTTCCGGCCAGTTCATTTCATAGACAGCTAGGGAAACTCCTTTGCTCTGTAAGTAGTGAAACGTTAGGTTTTGAATAAAGGCGTGGTAAGAAATTCAAATGGACTCCGTTTACCGCATCGATCAACATTTGGCTTATGGAACAAAGAAGGTATATCTCCACCGTAGGCGCTACAAGTGTCACCAAAAGCTTTCCAAAGTACCCAGAACTAATGCCAACGGTCATCTGCAATCCCACAAAACAGACGAGCATTGAACAGGCCACAAAATTCATCAGGAGTGGAATACCGAACACCACGTTTATCACGTCGGTGAGTCTATAAGATAAGTAAAGTTAATATAAAAGTTAAGTTTAATTTTAACAAGGTCAGTTAACTTGGAGTTAAGGTAAAAAGTGATTTGTTTTATATGGATCTGTCTAAGAACCATATTGATATTCTCTATCGGATTTACCCGAGAATTTTGTTATGATAGGCGATCAGAGTCTGAAGTTCCCTCAGGCTCTCGTCAGCTCCTCCTTTGAAGCCTGAAGCCTCTCGCACCTGCAACTCCTTGAGAGCCCGGGACAAACGGTCAAAGTGCATGATGGCCTGCATGGTGACGGCGAAGATCATGAGATCTGCTGAGATGTGACCACAGGTGGCCGTATAGCCCGCAATCGCCTGCGACATATAGGTCAGGAAAAATTTCCATCCTTCGTTATAGTCCCAGGGAGCAAGCTCAACGTATGGCATCGTTGGCTCGGCATTCGGCGAGTTCATCAGCCATAAGATGATGTACTCGAAGAGTTCGAACATGCTATTGATTGCCACCAAAATTACGTAGACCATTACGAATGTCTTGTTATAGCGGTTGCTGCTTTTCAGATATTTGTTTACATTATACTGCTCTTGCTCCTTTTGCCGGGGTCGTGGGAACATGGAATCTAGCTCCTTTACCAGGTTCGACATCTTCTTTTTCTGATACATTACGGAAATGACCTTGCCAAGGGACGCGAATACAAACCCTATGCAACCCATCTGTATGCAGGAAACCAGAAAATTGTCTTTGTTCCGAAAAGATATAATAACAAACAGTATCTCCATGAACACCACAAACATCATGTTGATCATGTGCCAGAGGAAGTAAATGTGAAACATAACTCCGGGCTTATCTTCAGAACTCGAGGACTCGTAAGGATCCAGGCCAATGGTGTGGTAAAACATCACTGGTAGCCTAAAGAAGTGCTCGCTTTTAGGAAACACATTCTCGTGGTTCTTGATGGGAACCTCCTTGAGATTCAGTTGTTTTTTGATAGGCTGGACACTCATGTCGGTATATAAGAGTTTTCTTTGGGGACAAACCAAAAGTGTAATGACTTTATATAGAAAATTAAAAGCACTGACATTAAATATTTGATTATATACTTACTCTTGAAAAGTTTTTGGAAATAAAAATAAATTTTTTATAATAAATACATGGGACTACATAGGCTAAATCTTAATAAAAGTTAGAATTAAAAAAATCTTAAATAAAAAACATTATTACGTCTTATTTTTTCAAGTGGAGCTCCACTTAGTTAATTGGCACCTTTACCACGAAAGCCCTTGGAGGATTTGCAGGTGTGCTTTTATTGGCACAACACTCATAAACCAATAATTATAGAAAACTAGCAATTTTCAGGGAATAACCAATTAAAGAGGGGATTAAAAATTAAAAGAAAATGTAAAGATATAATGATCGATACTGTGCTGCAGGCGGCCACGTTGCGTTGCCATTATGTAATATAATTGGATATCACGCATACGCCCCGTGCAGCCCAGCCAAAAGTGCTGGCAAGGAACAGAAGGACGAGGACTCTTAAGGCGAGGAAGGAAACGCACTTGAGTGCAGCTTATTTTCCTAGGCTTGCATAATTTACGAGCATTTTCATTGATGATGGCAAGCTGAACGGAAAAGGCAGGCGAGCAGCTTAACCCGGGACACTTTGGGCCAGGTAAAAGTCGAAGCAGCTCCTTTGGGAGTCCAGATGGGCGGGCGGTAGAAGGTCGGGAGGTCGGGAGTCCTGGAGCTCTGGAGTCCTTGAGGAGGAGCGAGTGAGAGATACGCACTCTGCACACTCACAGCCACTCACTCGGATAGATACAGATTCAGTCACTTAAATTAGCCTTAAGTTGGCTGCAACGAGTGTTTTGCTTAGCTGCTTTGTGCACTCGGATAAGTGCAAAGAGCCGCCTGCTCGGCTCTGCTCTGCTCTGCTCAGCTCCTTTTCCAAATACTTTTCCATCTCGTCCTGCAACAAACTATCAACTGCACAGCCCCATGCAAAACTCATGAGCTATGCTGTGCATAAGCTGCTGCTCATGCATATCCTAGTGGCATATTTTCCCCTTTTTTTTATTTTTGTTTTTTATTTTATTTTTATTTTTTTCCCTAACATGTCCAAGTTTGTGAGTTGTTGACTGAAGCTAAAAGTTTGCTACCCACTCACCCCATCATCTCCACTGCCGTCCCACTTGATTACAAGCTTTTTATTAGCTGCCCGAAAGCAATTTGAATATATGCTCATGCTGTTGTCAATCCTGTTGCAGGTCCCTTTTTCCAACGCCTTAAAGCATTTTATTCTCCCAACCTGTTTGGGAAAAAATGCTTGAGCAAAAAGCATATTAAGCAGCATAAGTGCACGATATTATCTGTACTTGAGCAAACAAGGGAGCTAAATTTGAGACAGCATTATTTTATAACAATCCTTATTACTGCACACTGTCGATGTATCCTTAATGAGGCTTGTCAAAGTCCCTTTGGGTATTTAAGGTGAGTCAGCTACTGCTGCACTCCTGCATTTTCAATTTTGTTGAAACATGAACGGTAACAATACGAGTAAAAAACATATAAAATGGTCGAGTGAGGAGGCAGCACTACATGCACTTCACCCATGTACTGAGGTATATCTACCTTAGTCAAAAGAGATAAATGTCCTTGCAGATTTTTTATATATTTCAGTTTTAAATTACATTATAAAAAATACATTCTCTATACATTTAATTTACATTTAATATATTTTTATAAAGACTGCAGCGTCATCTTTGAATTTTGTATGCCTTTGTTCTTTCTTTTAATTTCCTTAAAGTGATGAATATATCTTCTGGATCCTTTATGAAAAAATATATATTAAAATAATTGATTACATTTAAAAGTGTGTGTAAAATTCATTGAAACGTGCGGGTACTTGGCTATTTTTTTCGATTTTTTACCCCAAAATCAAGCTGCGTTCACACACTTCCACACACACACACTCACTCGCACCGGCTGGCACCCACACAGCTACATGTGCCAACACCCAGGACCAATGTAAAAGGCTCGATTATGCTCCCAGCGGGCTGCGCTGCCTGCCAGCGGCCAAGTTTTATTATCAGCCTCGCCAGGAGACAAGAAAAAGCACCAGCAACAATAAAACTCATAAAATATGTTTGCCCTCAGACTCCAACACACACAACGTAGTACACCGGTGGGCAATACAATAGAAATTTACGCAATATAATATTAAATTATAAGACTAGATTAATAAAAAGATAGGAAAATATATTATGTTCTCTCAAAATATTGAAATTTATATTTTTTAAAAGGAAAAGGATCACAAAGTTAATGTACAAAATATCATATTTTTAAATATCTATTCAAATTCATGGATTTTTTTGCGTACTTCAAGAAATATTTTCTAATTTCTCAGTGAGTATCAGTAATGTTCTCTCAAATATGGAAATTCACATTTTCTATAGGTTAAAAAGGCAGATGGTAAAAATAGACACATACAAATTATTATGTCATATTACTAAATATTATGTCATATTACTAAATATCTATTAAACTTCTATGTTTAATTTATTTTCAGTATTTTGAAAAATATTTTCCAATTTTTTGATAATCACAATCCCGTTCTAAAATAAAACAGTTTTTGCTGATTTTACAATTACATGACAGCTAACGTCTTAAGTAAACCCATTGCCATAATAAATATGGAATGATAACTATTGTTTTTCCATGACTGTTCATAGGCAGGCTGCAAGGCACATTTCGTATTTGTATTTGCTGCTTTATTCTTCATTTAACAGCCCGCCCCACGGGAGGTGGGTGGTTATGTGGCAATGTGGCGCCCACCCATCGCGACCTTTGTTTCGCGGACCACTCGGCGTTGCCCTTTTTATTATGCGCTTCTTTCGGGCTTATTATATTCCTCTGCCCTTACACTCATTTAAACCATTTTACAGTAATTTTGCTTATGGCTAATTTTAAGCTATTGCCCCATGGCCGCCAAAAGGAAAATCACCACCCCCCGCTGCCACCTGCTCTGCGGTTTTCCTTGCGCCTTTTCACGTTTTCCAGCCTTCTATTTTTTTTTTCTTTTTTTATGACAGCTATTGCTCCGCAGAGAATCATACCCGCATTTTTTGTTCAGCTCATTTCGCTTTGTTTTTCGAGGATGGCCACAAAAGTATTCGGCTAGTTTATTATTTATTCAACTTTTGGTATCCATTAGTCGGCCTAAAACTTTCACTTTATAAATTGACAATTTGTTATGTGTCTCCCATCGTTTTCCATTATTTATCTGTGATTTGGCTTAAATTATTATCTATTTTTCATATCAAGCGGTGGGAATTGGGGGCAAATCTCAGTGGCTCCCTGGCGCCTTGCAATATTCATGGGGCTGGCATAAAAATTAAACATTAAGATGGCAACAGCGACGGTAGCACACTAAGCCGAGATCTCTGTCACTTTAGGTGCGGAAAAGAATTATGGATCTGGGCGGGATTTGTTTCGAAACTTGTGCAGCTTAAACGCTGTGCTGGGGTTAAGCTGTCGTGCTGTCGACCAAGAGCAACAAGGAGCCACAAGGAGCAACAAGGATGCTGTGGGAAAAACAATGAGAAGTGCCACAAAAGCCGCACGGCTCGGCAACAAATTCTAATATTGTCTTTGTTCCTTCGGCCAGCTCCTTGTGCTCCTTCTGGTCCTTCTGCTCCTCCTCTTGGGCTCCCGGGCACGCACTTCGGCCAGTTGGCTTCAAATTGAGTTGTGAGCATAAAAAACCCGGGCAAATGCTCTAGGGGGCAAGCGCCAATGCGGCAAAAGTCAACTGCTGCTGCAGAGGCATCCTGCGAAGGACACTGGACAATGAACGATGGTGCACTGAGAGAAAAAACATCGATGAAGAAGATGAATACCAATTTAATAAATTAAAATATTTTTAAGTTTTTCAGTAATTGAGAATCGGGTGACTAAAGAATTATAAAAGATATTATACATACAATATTAAAATTGGATTATAAAAGAATAAAATATACAAAATAATATACATACATTATAAAAATTATTTATTCCAAATTTTCAACCTTAAGATAAAAAAATATATTTCTGTGATATTAAAATTTAACATTCGGTTTGAATAGAACCAATTAAGATAATTTAGTTGTAATCCAATTGCCAACAGCTTATAGTTAACTAAAGCATTTAAAATTAATACAAATTTTACAATTAACTTTAAAGTGACTATGAAGTTTCCTTAGTGCATTTAAAGTCTGTGGTCCAAGTGGCAGTGCGAAGATATTTATGGCCGATGTCCAGTGTAGATGGTGTCTGCTGCGCTGTCCATCGAGCAGTTGCCTTGAGCCCCGCTGGTAAGCCGTTTAGGGTTCAATCCCAATGGGGTCGAGGTCGATCGTTTGCCGCCAACGCGTCGTATGAGTGATACGCATGCAGTCAACAATCCAATTTAATGGCTGTTCGTAATTCCCTTGCAACTGATGTCACAGATACCATAGTGGTTTTGTTTACCACTTTAGATGTCCGAGGGAAAACAAGCAATAAACTATAATAGAACCAAAATGTTATTAAAAATGCAAAATATTCTTCATTGCATGCATTTTTGAGAACCCTTTTTGGTGAAGGAGGGAACTAATTTTACTAAAATCCAAAAATTCGTCCTAGACACAACTTCCCACATCAGTCAAATAATATTTATTATTGGTTTGAATTTAATAAAAAGCTGTTATAATTTGGCTTGTGTGCAAAGCGCAAATAATCCCGCCTGCTAAGCTGGCAGTTTATGTTTAGTAATTGAATTATGCAAAGCTTTTCATGGCTAAAAAATATTTGCGTGTAACGAAAAGCAAAATATTCGTGTTATAATTGAATGCGTGTTTTAAAATAGGTAAATTCCTGGCTAATTTTTAGTAGTTAATAATCCCACTTTAATGAACTACTAAAATGTACAATACTCTTTCATGTTTTTAAATGTGTTATTCCTTTAGTTAATCAAGCTCTACCCTTCTAGTACCGTTTTTTCTTAAATGCGAACCAATTAGGAGGACTATTTACTCAATATTTTATACAAACAAAACGTAGCTGAGCCCTAAATCACCGCTTAAAACACAATTGGATGCCCTCGATATTGCCACTTGCCTGAAACGACGACTTCACCCGATCCGTTCAGCAGGATAAAACCCCAGAAAAGGGGTAAATACTCTCGAATCCACTACGGAATGCTAACTGCACTTGCAGCATGTGCCACCATTCAATTGCAAGTGCAATTGCTGGCTTAAGCAAAATGATACCCGAGGGGAAAAGGGTGAAAGAATTACCAGGGCTTAACAAATCACCTTAAGGATATATATAGATATATATATGTATGTGCCCTCACCTGACGCCTTGTTTACAGCACTTACGAATGAAAATAAACGCATTTCAAGCTAATTAAACAATAAAAGAGCAGAAGGACGCCACCGCCCCCAAAAAAGCAAATGGAATAACAAAGCAAATAAAAATGGAGGCGGGCGGATGTTCGGGTAATTCAGCAAATAAAAGTGCACGGCATTGGCATTAGTCGGTGGGCGTTGGCTGGGTGGTATGGTGGGTGGTGTGGGCGTGGGCGTGGCACCCTCCTCCTCCACTGACAGCTGACAAACTCGCGAGCGTGAAACTCTGGAGCGCACAAAAGTAGGCAACAAAGACGGCAGCGAGGCGATGCGATGCGATGGAATGGGATTGCAACGCTGACGGTGACGACGTGGCACAATGATGTTGCAATTTAATTTGTATTGTCGGCGGGAATGGAATGGTACGGCATGGAGATGGTGATGGGGATGGAGCCGGAATGGAATGGAATGGTTGCCACCAACACAATTGCACTGACGGCAAAGAGAATGCCAGCTCTGGTGATGATCACGCTGACGATGATGAGAATGGCGATGGCCATGCCGCGGCTGATGAATCCACTTAGATGTCGGACGCCTGGCAACGACACAGCAGCAGCAGCAACAGCAACACCAGGGACAGCAGCAACACCAGTAGCAACAGCAACATCTACAACAGCAACATCAGCAGCAGCCAGAGTGTCGCTTAATTGAACAGCCAAAGGACGAAATGACAGACAAAGACAAAGCAGGCAAACTACACGTGGACATGGGCATGTTAACTACACAAACTGCAAATTAAATTGGCTCAAGAAACACAACTAATTTATAAGGGTTTGGATTAAAGTAAAGCTATTTAAGTCTCAACAATACAAAACAATATTATAAAATAAAATGAAATTTAGGCCTTGAACTTATAATTTACAAGAATTAGAGTATGAACACATGGTTTATTACTTCATATTTCTGTTTTACAGAAAGTTCACAACAAATTTAAGACCTCATATACCAGGATTTAATTTTATTAAAATTTATTCTTGGTATTACAAAATTTTAATAGTACAAGGCAGTTTAAATGTGTTACACCATGAGTTTTGCTATACCATGTTACTAGAACTATATAAGTATTTAAAAAAACATCCAATTTAATTTGATACTTCGTGTATTTCTAAATAATAACGCCAATCGGCTACACAGAGCGGCTGCTGCCGCTGGAGCACAATTGGACATAATAAAATGATTGAAATGCATATTAATCGGTCAGGCACATGGCACAGGAAAAGGCAGGCTGAGTTAATCGCGGCACAGGCGCTTTGAGGGCGGCTCCTCGTCGGTGGGGGCGATCGATTGCAGCAGCTTGGAGTCGGTGTGGCCACCGAAGAGGGTCAGCAGCAGGGCAACGCCGTAGCCAGTGGCCCGCTCCCCCTGAAACAGAACAGAAATCATATTAAATACGCTGGGGAATAAAGCGGATTGCAGCTGAATCGAATCACTTACACAATGAACGGGCGTGGCCATATCGACGTGCATCCAAATGCCGGGATAGTCGAAGCCCAGATGGGCGGCAATGAAGAGGCCGGCGCAGGAGGATTGCGCGTTCTGTCGATCCTGCAAAGCGGAAGGGAAATCTCAGTTAGACATGGTGACATATACGCTCGGATGTGGGTATTTCTTTATGTATGAGGGGAGCATTTTGCGGATGTGCTGTGCGGCATGCAACAAGCAAAACTTGGCGTCGCTTTATTAAAAAAGCATCCTGTGGTGCAGCGCAACAAGAAAATATATTTATAGAGATAGATGAACCAACGAGGGTGGCTCAAGAACATTATTATGTTGATCTTTTCTATATGTACTTTAAAATCAAAAATTTAAATTAATTTAAATACAAATAAATATATTTTTTGTATTGGAATTGAGTTGAATATCTGAATCGGAAACAAGCATAGATGGTTCGGAAAATATATGTATGTATTTATAACATTTTGAAATACAAGTAACTAACTAAAAAGATTCTAGACCTCTCAAAAGCCATGAAAAACCCTTGTTTCTTGTACAAGAACTTTACATATTTTCCCTATTCATTCGGTGCCTTTTAAATAACTTTGAAACGCACCTCGCCAGTGGCAGCCTGGGTGTGCTAATGCCTAAATTATATGCCATGCACTGGCAGCTGCGTAGCGGAAGCAGTCGCTCTACTAACTTGAGCGGAAATTGCAGCGCTTAAATGCCAAACATAAAGTACACTTTGCACGACCAGCCAAATAAAGGAGGAACCAACGCACACATGCTGACAGTTGGCCAAAAAAAGGAGTTAACTGGCAGACTTCTCCGGCAGCAGGAGCCACGGCATTGAGCGGACACGACGATGGGACGATGGGACGACTCTGGGCTGCAGTGCTGTGAAAATTACATGACAACGCGCTCAGTTCCTCCTCAAGATGAAAATCACACACACTGGGGACGTGCAAACATCGTTCGTCGAGCAGCGGAAGTCAAAAGTCCATTGAAGCAACAGAGCCCAGAACCCAGGACCCAAAACCCCAGAACCAGACTTGAAGAATGAATTCAGAAAATTGGAGCCTGCAGTCAGCGTTTCCTTTATCACACGTAAAACAAAGTTTGATAATTGAAACTGGTTCTTATGAAATATAAACTCTATTTTTTACATTTTTTCCCCAAAAAAAAGTTTATGCTAAATATATCAAGTTACCTATTCTAATTTCTTTTATTTATTTTCTTCAGAAATTGTAGAAATTTGGTTAAATTAATATGTATAGCTATATAGTCGATTGGTAAGTACTATAAGTTCCTTAGTTAAAATTAAAATAAAAAAAAAATTTTATGTGAAGATAAACTACATTTAAATCAAATACATCTATATGATAGACAGAAAAATACCAATAAATATGAGTTCGATTGTTGTTTAATAATAAGAGCAATATCTACCAACGTTCCCTGATAAAAAGTAATTGATTTTCTTGAGACTTGAATTACTTCTTATACAAATAAAAAATTCTAACAAAAATCTTGGGTTTCAAGTTATTTCTTTCGGTGTAGCAATTGTTCCAGTGTCTGTTGTTCCTGCTGCTGCTGACGAAACTGTATTTCTCCTCCTAGTACTACTACCGCCACTGCTTTTGGCGGTTTTGCAGCTAATAACCAGCTTTTGTTATGAAACTTGCGGCTGACGTTCTCTGGCCGATAGTGCACAAAGCCGGCATGTCTTGGCTACTCCACTCCGGTTTGATTTGCCTGGAGATGGGGAGCGGCATGTGTGTGTGCTACCAAAACTTTCCAAATGCAATGTTTCCCAATGAACCAATTTAGTCGAAGGCAAGCGGAAGTGGTAAGCCACAGAGTTGCTGTTGCAGTTTAAAGCACAGCAAAAGATTATAAAAGTCGGAGACAAACTAATCTAAATTATATGAAGAGTATTCTAAGAGTATTGTATTGTATTAACCATAAGGATATTCATTGAAAAAAATATCAATAATACTCTCCAAATATAAGAAATAATTATATTATAAAAAATATTTTTTAGATTTATTATAATCTTCAGAGTTAACTAATATATTATTATTGGAAAATAACATATCAAGAAGGGATATTAAGTATCCCTATCGAACACCTTTAACCAGAACAAAACCACCGATTTGGGATTACTGCCAAAAATGAAAGGTCAACAAGGGTCTCGATGTAACTGTGGCGCTAATTAAATGTTTAACGTTTGTCGAGCCTGATCAGAGCACTCACGCACATGGATTCCGGCAGGGTCGTAGAATCGAGTCGAATCGAGTCGGCCTTTCATCAATAATGGCAAACATTTGTCAACATAATGTCATTAACATTGATTGCTTTAGGCCCGGTCCTGATTGTCTGTGTGTGTGGGCCCGATGATGTGAGTTTGTATCTCTCTTGGCCTTTTGTAAATAACGAAGCAACATCAAATCACCCTGCCATCCCCGAACCCAAACCCAAATCTCCCCCAGAGTTTGACAATGGGTCGCCGACTAATTGCGGTTTGGAACGTGACCGTTGAGGAACCACCCTGTGTGACATATACCCCGCCTATGTATTCCAGACCAACACCATCCATATCCGCATCCTAAACATCCGCGATTGCGACGATGCGATTCATTTGCGATTAACTTGAATTGAAATTAGCCAAACGGCGACATTGTCTCACATTTAAGCTGCCGTTGGTGATATTCAATCTGCGATATCTGCATGTATCGAATATCTGGCGGGGGTGGTGTGAGATTACATCGGTGACTGATTCACGCCCCGTGGCAACAGCCAGTTGGGAGTATCAATTACGCATTCATTCAATAATCGAGGCGAGCACTGAAAAGTATTTGCCATCGATGCCATCAAATGGTTTCGCTGAAGGCGTCTACAGTTTTTATTCAATTTTCGCAATGTCGCAGCCAACACTTTAAAAACTTTGCCGCCGCAGGCGAAACGCGGATAAAAAATGTATATATATATTTACAAAGAGGGGATTCAGAAAGGGAAAAGAAAATATTAGAACTCTGGTGATGCCCATTCGACTTTTAACTGATAATTTATAAACACAAACATTTTTTTAGGTGTAAAGTAAGCCCTTAAGAAGTCATCTTTAATTACCAACGACATATTTTAAATATAATATCAAAACATTTTATTTAGAGTACAAATATAGATAAATATTTGAAATTTATTTATCAGCCCTGTATCCTAATTCTCTAACTTTATTTTGATTTTAGAAAGATTTGTATATTTTTTAATTTTAAATAAATTTTAATATAATTTTGGGCATCTCTGGCGGCTGCGAAAGTTAGCGGAAACCGAGGAATAACAAGCGGAAAGATTTGTGTTAACAAAATCGCCGACCCCTTCAAGTAGGCAGCGGAAATGGGGATCATTACGTGACTTTCAATCCCCCTTTGCAACACCATGGCGACCTCTCTGGCGAAATCTGCATTTAAACCACTGAGCTTGGGCATTATTTATAAACTGCTGTGGCTGGCTTTAATCAAAAAACTTAACCCCGGCTAAGCATAACCGCAACAACGATGAAATACTCGGCGCCTGGAGGTCCGGCCATAAAAAAACTTTTGCCGCATAAAAAGTTCAATTTAATTCATTAAACCACGTAAAAAGTCGCCGTACAATTGAATTTAAAATGTCGACGCCCAATAAAAATGAACTGAAGTCGGGGGTTTGGGGGTTCTGAGGCCAAAAACAAAAACAATTACGCATACGCCGCGTGTGCGGTGAAAGGAAAAGACTGCAACACGTTGCCGCCACGGAATGGGTTTATCTAAAATTCATGCCCCCTGCTTCACTCGCAGGAAAACTGGGAACAGCTTTTTACGATTTAACATAAAAATCAATTACCAACAATGGGAAAATTTCACAGTCATAAAACGTCGGGTAACTTTCGACTTAGATTCCTTCGCGCCGTCGCCGGCAAATTCGGGAAATTGAGAAACAATTGGAAATGTTTAAGCAAATTTTATTGTCCTGCCGCCGTGTTGCTTATGTTTTACTTATGACACAGTGGAGACCCCTCCCCAAGGAAATCCCCTGCCCAAGAAAAATAAAGCTAGAAGACTGATTTACTCGGAAGACGACAGTTCAATGGATGGATGGATGGTTGGTTTCTAGGACGGACAGTCTCGCGCAGTCATAAAGTTGTCCAAATTCGGGATAATATTATTTTTATTTCCCTCACTTTTTGTTTGCTTCTGCTCAATGGCCTGGAAGAGGGAATTTGGTTTTAAAAAGCAAAAAGGCCTAAAGGTTAAAGACAAGCGGAAAGTGATTCGCAGAATATTGAAATTTAATGAGCGTTTGCTGACGCACTTGATACAGCGCAAGGTTTCCTTCATGGAAAATTAATAAAGTTCCCTTCTTTCCGTCACTACTTTTATTCGGCTTACTCATTTTCACTACTTTTTATCGCAAATATAATACTTAAAAAAATCGATATATCCCAAACCAATTAGTTTGTACTTTTCATTTTCTCACCAGAAGTTAAGAATTTAATGACTTTTAAAGTTATTTTCAAAGCAAAACTGTTAAATAAACGGTTACTAACTTTGCTTTAAAATTATTATTTATATTTGCTCTGCATATCATTATTTATAAAGAAAGTTTAAGTGCTTCCCTTAATAAAATACCCCAGCATTTGACATAGCAAACCCACAGATAGGCTATTACAAAAGTGGTCACCCAACAGATCCGAATCCCCATCATCGATTTCTGCAGTCCGGCACCAAAAAGGAGAACCTCCTAATTATCGGCTTAAATGGTTTCGCTTAATTCGCCAATACGCAGCATGTAATCGAGGACATCGCCCCCGACAGCCAACAGCCGCAGATATCCAGATGTCCACGCGCCAGGGGATCACATCTGGACGAGGGCGTGTGAAACAAATGGGAATTGGTTATTTAAGGACCAGAGACATGGGAATGGGGATCATCACCTGGCCAGCTGGTGGCTCATGCTTGCCAAAATGAGCTGAATGGGGCCGCAGAACGTAAGCCAAAGCCAGCGGCCAACAAAGCGCCCTGGCGACCGCTAACAACACTCATAATCCCTCCATTTAGTGGCAAACTAGGGAAAAAAGACACCCGAAAGACAATAAAAAAAAAATGGCGAAAAAAAAGTGAGCTCATGTAATTTAAACGCAGCGCGTGGGAATTCGCCTCAAAGCCAGAAAAAATGCGACGGTGATGGGTTGTAATGGCTGATGGGTGGGCGGGTATTTCACCTTTTTCGCATTTAACGTTGAATGCATTTGGAATTTAAAACACTTTATCACAGACACCATTGACAAAGTGCGCGGCGCTGTCACATCAACTGCATCAGGGGCGTCAAGGGGTTAAGCGGGCCAAGAGGTGCGGTGTGTAGTGTATGCTGTGTGTGTGGCATGGCATGGGCAAGCCTGCAATGGTGTGATATTTTGACTTGATTCCCATTTTTTTTTCGAACGACGAGATAGGAGAGACTGGTGAAAAATCAAACAGGCAACTTCCAAAAAGGACACGGAGGGAATTATCTTTAAAAATAATGAAAAACGATTAAATAAACTATCTTAACTACTATAGCTAAACTAAATAGAAAATTTATTGCTCAGTTTAAATTCATTAAATTAGTTTGTGCTTCAAATTGCATTTTTATATAGGATCTCCACTTTCGCAGAATTTTAAAAATGCTACCATTTATATCCTATCCTATCCTTTTTAAAATATATCCTCTATTTAATATTAAACTTAATAAAAGTGGGTTTCAATATTTTTGGATATTTTGCTAGAGTTTTTAAAATAAAATTACTAATTAAAATAGTCCAGAAATCTGGAATTTGTATAAGAAAATAAATGTACAGTATATATAAAAATTCCATTAAATTATAATTTTGTTTGAATAGAGTTATACAATTAACATTAGGTGGAACATTATAATATAGGAGTAATTTCAACTCAAATTTATATGGTTTAAAGAAGTATAATTTGTAGATGGTTTTTTTTTCGCAAGGTGTATTTATCGAAAGGTTGCAGAGTGGGCGATTGGCAGGTAGCCAAAATTGCCACGCCACTTGACCTGCCCCGCATCTACGCACCAGCCAGTCAGTCCTCCTCCGCCCCTTCCTAGCATCTCTCCTTCAGTCCAAACTCCAGACTCCAGCCACCCACCCAAACCGCCCACCGCCCACCGCCCACAGACCACGGCGTGACAATGATGAATGACCATTGATCCGAGGCGCTTGCGACGTACAATAAGGTAACTCGATTTGGTTGGCTGTTGTGGCAGGAACTGGAACCGAACCAAACTGAACCGAATCGAGGAAGAGAGCCCCGGGCTACGACGCACCTCGCTTCGGTGGCCAGCGACCAGCGCCCATCGCCCAGTGCCCAGAGATGGGTTTATGGACCACCTCCCTTCTCCCAGGACTCTCCGGCTGGCCTTTCTAATGGCTGCGAAAGTGGCTGGTGGCGTAGATTGAACGCCAAAGTTTTTGATACATGCGAATGCCACATGGGTCGGTGTGTATAGTGTGTGTGTGTGGCATAAATCAGAGTAATACTAATCAATCTTTAAACCAAACATGACGTTCATCATTTTTCCGCAACGGTGCGGTCGAGTGTAAGACAAAAGAACAACATTGAGTGCAAGCGATAAAGTTAATTAAAAATGTGTGTAAAATATCTCTGGAGAGGGCAAAAGGCAGAGGAGAATGGATGTGTAAGGATGGTCATGTGGGGGAATCGCAAAATGAAAATGAATTGAAAACAAATGAATAAAGTTACATCGAAACTTGATTAAAACTTTCTCAAAGTCACTAGCTCTCTCTATCGAATGCGGGCAGCCGGAAAAGTTCACAGCACGGGTGTCTTCGATAATGCATAAATTAAGGTACTTTTGGGGATTGATTTGGGGGAAGACCGCCGTTAATCTAAGAAATGCCCAAAGAAGGATTCAGGAAGTAGCCGAAGTGACGAGGATGAGATGGCAGGCCGCAGATAGTTCGACGGAGAGTGGACAGGAAAAAAGCTTTTAAACTGATATCAAGAGGACCTAAAAAGGTAACCAGCTAGGTTGAACTTTGCAAAAACTTTGTATAAATTACAATACCTAAACTAATGTAGAAGTTTATAAATAGACTTGAAATCTATAATGACTTAGCATATTCTAAGAACATGCGGGATACTTTTAATCCAGACAATCTGAGAACAGCTTTATAAATACACTTGTATCAACCGCGCTAAAAAAGAAAAATAAAACCATTTTTAAACTCGATGGCCTGGTGGAAAATATTTTCCAACATTTTTCTAGGTGTACTCAATGCAGAAAATTAAAATGAATAAATTCCAATGGTATATGGATCGCGGGATTCCATTTTTGTTTTGAAGGCAGGATAAAGTTTTCAGAGCTATTTTGAATGGGACAAGGAAAGTACTTACCGCCACCGAGTTTTTCATATCAGCAATGGCCGAAGCGAATTCGGAGAAATGCAATTCGGGACAATAAATTATGGACGCCAATAAATCGCCGGATTTGCGTCCGGCCTGCAACGACTTTGCCTCCCATGTCTCCGAGTTTGTCAATACGGCACCATGATATTTGCCTGTTGCTACGCCCTGGAATGAGAATAAAGAGAGATATTGGTTGTAGTGTGTTTGTGAGAAATCGCAAATGAAATATTCAAGGATCTGCCACTGGGCGGAGATATATTTAAGAGTGGGTTTCGCACTCGCTGGGGAGGGTTTGATAGAAAACAAGCAACAATCAACAAAATGCCAGCAATAAAACTGTACAGCAACTAACAATGTTAGGGATAGGACAAAGGGGTTTGGGGTGCTGAGCACGGGGTGAACCAAAATTGCGAGCTTCCGACGCGGCTGGCAATAAAAAGGTGCAAGGTTATTTAGCACGAGCAACACCCAAACAAGAGGCAAGGACTCCGTGGCGCGTGTTCAACTGCAGCTGGACAAATGAAGGCAAAGGCAGCACCAGGAGCGGCAACAAAAGCACCAACAGCAGTGCCAAAAGCAACAGCAGCAGCACTACACTGTGAAAAATATTACTAACTAGGTTTTATCAGAGAAAATATAATGGAACCTATTTATATACATACATATTTTAAGACCTTTTTTTATAGCAAATGGGTTAATCCTCAAAATAAATGTAATAAAATTAGCGGATTCAATTGTCCAATTGTCCTGCTATATGGAAATATTTTTTCTAATTGTAATTTATTTTATACTTTGGTAAACTTTTGCTTTTTAAGGCAGCCTTAATAAAAACAGACATTTAAACAACATTTAAAAACAGAGTTATCATTTACAAATAGACTGCTCTAGAATAAGATTTCATGCCGAATTTTAGGCTTACATAACATTTCATTTAAGGATTTTATAACATAAAAATTGGTTTCTATAAATTTCTTTCGCCGAGATCCTACAATTAAATTATAAAATTTTCCCTATGTTCACAATTACAGCGATCATCAAATATTTAAACAAAATGTATAAAACTCTATATCATAAATCTTGCAAAAATTTCTGGCTTTACTTTCCAAGTGTAAAGGAGGTTACAATATTTTTTCCCAGTGCTCAGTAGCCGCTACAAACAACAGAAAACAACGACAAAAGGTGTAACAAGCAGCAGGAACATAAAATGTAAAAGCGAAAAAGTGTTGGTTGCCTGCTTTTTGTTCTTGCAGTGGCAGTTTGCCCCAATGCTGGCAATTAATATTATTGCATCCCGTCTAGGTGTGTGTCTGGGTGTAATGAAATTAAGCACAACAAGCGCCAAAAATGAGAATTCTGAACAAAATGTGGAAATTTTTAGAAGAGCATAGTGTTAGTGCTGGGTGTTTTTAGGCTGGGTATCCAAGGAATTTCCCTGTGAACAATTCAGTTTTTGGGGAGGGGAGGGGGATGGATGCCACGCCCCTCTGACCAGTTTCGATTTATTTCCCATCGAACCACAAATAACGTAAATTGGCATCATATTTTAAGCAAATTGCAGTCAAGATTTATGGTAATTGTGCGCCATCGCAGCAGCTACTCAGTGGCTCCCGCATTGTTCCTCCCCTTTTCGCTGCAGTGGAAATCGAAAACCCCACCACCGCCTATTTACCCACCTCCCACCGCCCACTGGCACACCCCACATTGCAACCCAAAATCGACCACAAACGACGAATCCTTTGCTGTTGTTGGTCTGCCAATGCTGCCGCTGCTATTCCTCCAAGTTGCCAGCGAAAACCAAATTTGCAATTTATTTTTCCAATTAACCTCGTGACTTTTATAAAGCGTGGCATAAATTCTCGCATAACAAGGCAGCAGACCCAGTACATCCAAGGCCATCGCCATCCCAACCACCCCCTTTGGTTACCTGGCGCAAAGATCTCTCGAAACCGAAATTACCTTGGACACCGGCGAAATAATTTGCTGGCTGCATTAGTGGCGGAAATGTGCATTCAATCTGGTGAGTTGTAGCCTTTAATGCGATTAAGAGGATACAAAAAAGTTTCTAAATAATTCGAGTTTCGAGGAGAAGGGCATACGATAAAGCTGACAGTAACAATATAGAGAATTTAATGAAATTAAATCGTCTTTGTTAAATTAACTTTTTTATAATGCACAGTACGGTTCACTATCCTATAAAATATTCATTCAGAAATGCCTACGTAAAAAGCTATTTGATTTAACTGATAAGGCAGAGAATTTCCTCACTAATCACGTGTTGAGTAGAATGTTCTTATCGAAAGAGGGAATCTTTATAGAGTTACTAGTATCTCTCACCTGAGCTCCAGTTAATGTAGCCATGTCGAGAATGATATTGGCCTTCAGATCCTTGTTAGCAAAGCAAACGCCATCGGCGAGCACCAAGCGGCCCTCGGCATCCGTGTTGTTGATCTCCACTGTGCGGCCCGAGTAAAGAGTGTGAATGTCATCAGGACTGCATAAAAAATATACAAATTTGTTTAAGCAAGTCAAATCAATTACAATAGAAGACTTATAATACTAATTTAACAGTTCTTTAAAATAATGTACACTTAGGATGTACAAAATGTTATCAAATCATATGGCATACAAATCTTATACTTAGAACACAAAGGTAAACAATAATTTTAACAAATTTCTGTACAAATTTGTAAGCTAATCTAGTAGCGAAAACCCACCGCGTTGCATTTGGACCCACGGAGTTCTCGGCCAGGCAGAAAACAGCGTGCAGGTTGTCCTTGAATCCGCACTGGACAGCTGCGTAAAAAGCGCCGAGAATCGCCGCCGCTCCTCCGCAATCGCGCTTCATTCCGGGCATGCCGGTCTTGGCCTTGATGCTCAGGCCACCAGTGTCGTAGACGATACCCTTGCCGACCAGGGCAATGGTCTCCTGGGCGCCCTTCGGCTGGTGAGAGAGCACCACGAGGGCCGGTGGCACAGCCGCTGCCTTGCCCACGCCGTAGATGCCGCCAAAGCCGCGCTCGCGCAGCTCTTCGCCGCGGATTACTTGCGGCGTGATGCACAACTCCTTGCCCACGTCCTCGACCGCCTGGATAAAGTGGTCAACGTTCATCTCGTTGCAGGGCATGTCCACAATGCGAGCAGTCAGTCGGATGGCCCGGGTGGTCTCATTCAGGCAATTGAGCTCGTCTTCAGTCAGGGGTTCACACTCCACGCCGCCCTCTTTGTTGATTAGCAGAAACTCAACGTTCACCACGTTGCGTCCTGCATCCTTGTTGCCATCGCCCTGATCCCCACATCCCAATTGTGCCTTGGATTGGTTTGTGGCCAGCAGATTGCCCGTTTTGCGGGAATAGAGGGGAAAAGCCCGGACCACCGCACAGGCGCTGGCGAACAGGTTCTCCCGCTCGCAGACCAGCACCACGCTTTCCTCGGAAACGTTGAGCACATGGTTCTTCACCAATCGGGTAATGGCATGAGCCCGGGAGGCGGTATTATGCCGGGATGCCTTCAAAGGCAGGGCGGCCACAGTGGCCACATCGAGATAAAGGGACACCTTATCGGTGGGCGCCGGATGCAGGCAGGACACGGCATTCAGGAAGGTCTCTTCGGTGACACGCGGACTGAGCTTGCTCTCCAGATGGCTGAACTTCAGCAGATTCAGATGGCGCAGCTGGCCGATGATCAGGACCGGATGTGACTGCGGATCACTGCAGCTCAGCGAGTCGTTGAACTTCACGTCCGTGGCCATCTGGAAAAGAAAGATGTATGCGAATGAGTAAAGATTTGGATTTTGAGGTACAAGGGTTTGCCAGCCCAATCCCGGCGATAAGCCTCTGGTACTATCTTATCGGTGTTAATCTGGGGTTTACTTCTCCAAGTGCCCCACTTGCTTATCAGGCGGTCAATTGATGCAGCCACCCATAAATCACGAGAGCTAAGGCGGCGAGATAAGGAGCGGGTTTCGGGCTAAGGGTGGGGGCATCTTGGCTAACGAAGGAGTTACTCGTTGGGCTGCTGAGTACAGTACAAGTGAAATGTTAACTTGTATGGAAACATTTTTTAAGGGAGGCCGATTGATATAATACGCATAAGGCAAACATTTTCATTTTTTGACGTATTCTTTAAAATGTCCTAAAAAAATATTTAATTAATGATTTCATATATTTTAAAACAATTTATTTGCATAACGATATTATTGTCTATAACAGTAAAATAACGCCCATGGAAGTAAAATATAAAACTACAAATAAAATTACCATAATAACGGGCGTTATAGGATACACCTATGTATTCATAATTTTAAAATTAGTATAAATTTGTTATAAAATTGAAAAAATGTTATCTTTTCCTAAGACGATAAAATCTTAAAATGCAGAAATGTATAGAACGCTAATTTTTTTTTTTTATTATCCAAATATAATTTTGTATAAATTTAGTTTTTATTAAGTTCTATTGTTTTTTAGAAAGATTGAAGCAACAAATTGACTAGAAATTATAAATGCCAGCGTGACCTTGAGTTCGTCGCGACAAGAACAACAAGTGGGTCGTTGACCGATTCGCGGGGTTTCCACAAAATAAGTGGAGGAATATCTTATCCATCCATGGCAACAAATGATATCAAACAGAAATGGAAGATAGCTCTATCTTAAAGTATTATGCAAATTCTATATGCTCTATTTATAGAACCTTTGTTCGAGTTTTCTTCATTTGCAAAATGTTTTTTGCACATTTTGTACCTGTTTGTTTGCTCACCTTTCCAAAGCGGCTGCTACTGTAAGTGCGAGCGAGATGGGTGCGAATTGCCTTTACACCAAAAAGCAAACGCATTAATTGATTACTTTACTAATTGCACAAACTGTTCCTGAAAACGCGGCTTTTTAGTTTTTTTCGCTTTGACAATTTGACTTGCAATTTTTTTTTGCTTGCCGGCTCTTAGAGATGTGCCAAGTATCTAAAAATATGAATATATCGATATTTTTGAAAAAATATATATTTCTATCGTACAACATTTTGCAACATGATTTTTTTATTTTAAATATTGAAATGAATTTGGAAAAAGGTTTTGTTATTGTTATCAAAATAAATATACCACGGCGCTTATATTAGCGCTATCTATGTTTTAGCTAATCATCGGCAGAGATGTCACCGAATAAGGCCATTTAGCCAAAAAATCTTAATATTGTGTATTCTTGGTTATATCATTCTACTTGGAATTTATCCGAACATTTTTAAGATTTGTTTAAAATTTTTCCGCCCTCAGAGATGCAACTTTGAACTATCGATATAAGGAGAATACAATTTTTCTGCTGATATGGCAGCTCTGCTAGGTCTAGAAAGTGTCACACCTAGCCAAAGTGCTATCTCTAACTGGAAGGGCAAAAAAACAAGCGTCTGGAAAGTAAAAAGGCGCTGAATTTTTGAAGAACTTAAGAAATTCGAGCAAAATAAGTTAAAACATGGCTATAATCGTGGTTGACGAGTCTTACGAAAAGCGGGTAAGGGCTATGTACGAGAAGCAAATACGAATGGAGGCCCGTGAGGCGAGCGTCATCAAGAAAGTCTCGAAATTCAACAGCAATTTGCGTGAGTTGCAATCATAATCTTCCCAATTTTGTATTTTAATTGATTCCATTTGGATTTCTTAGTGGATGCCAAGGAGGCAGTGGTGCGCCATCATCAAAAAGTGGGAAAGTTTGAAAAAGTTAAAACTCGGCGCCGCGAGGAGATGGAAAAGCGAGCTTCCTTCTTGGAGGAACTTGCTCAGAAACTGGAGGCCACCAAACAGAGGAATTTGGTGATGAAAGAACAGATTAAGCAGCTGAAAATGTTGGACAGACAGCGCAAAAATGAAATCATGGAGAGGTCAGCACTCAGGAATCTTATTATCTTGAAAAGATGTAGCTTATTTGTACTTTTGAAAAGCTAATATTTCCATGCTATAGTTATTGTTCTTTGATCCATTTCCGTACCTGTTTTCCAACTCCAGTTTCATTCATATATAATATCACACTAAAAGAAAGTCCTAAAATGTCGACAGATCTCAAAAGGTCCTCTATAAATCATAATATATAATATAATATGTTTCCATACGCCTGAACAAAGTATTTTTTAATCCCATTTAGCTAATTATTTTTCAATTTTTACTACTTTTAACCTTTGACACTATAAAACAAGCCCATCACGACTAAATGTAGACTTTTAGGTCGAAACCCATAAGTATTTCTGAACCCACTTATGTACATCAAACATTTGCCCAATTTATTGTGCGCGCGATTTCCAATGCAAACAAATAATCAAGCAATGACCCACATGGTACATCACATACGAAATAATAAAAGCAATGTTCTTTTGTTTAATTTTATAGCATTCACACGCTGTCGAAGACGACGGGGACCTATATAAATCAGCAAGCGCTGCCGGCACGTGTGAAAGGTGTCACTGTACTGCGTGATGATAATGGCGACCAGTTGATACCCTTTGATATGAAGGCAACCGATGTGGAAGGACTGGAGTCCCTTTGTCAGCATCTTCAAAGCCTAAATGTCGACGTAGTTCAGTGGCGGCAGCTAGTCTCCCTGGCCACGGAAGCAGCTACGGATTCTCATGCTTCTAGTACGCCGCCCAAGGAGAGCGCCATGTGCAAGTCCATAATTGATCTCACCTCGCCGACGAGTCAGAACTGAGTTCCGATTAGCCTGTTGAAGCCCCATTGCCATTATAGCACTTCAAATTGGCGGTTTAAATAGTTGGCGACAAAATAATAGCATAGTTAATTCTAATTGCTATTTAAACCGTTTAGCGGTCTTATCTGAAGTAATGCAGTTATTTTTAGCGTGTTAAGCACCTTTTTAAATAGCATTCGTAGTTATTTTCCTTTGTTCTACGATAAGATTCACTGATAAATATATTTACAAAAAAAAAAAAAAAAAGTAAAAAGTTAAAGAAACGCGAATTTTCCACTACGAACACATTCTCGTCGCTATTGGGTCAAAGCTCTTAGGAGATGTCTCGATCACTCCATCGCCTTTCAGTAATAAGGTATAAGTTAGTTTACAACGAAAAAATATTTAAAAATTCATATAATACACTGATTTAAAAAAATCTTTTTTCAATTTTTAATTTATTTATCCTTGAGGGCCTTTTATTGTAATGTTTTTGAACCCATATCTAGTACTCGTAATCTGTCGATTTGATTGATCGGTTTTTAAATGCTCGAAAGAAATACTTGCTAAACAAGTAATACATTTTTTATTTAGATGTTTTTTAGTAGGTACCTGAAATATTAACATTGTCAATAACTCTGTTCACATAACTAGCATAGCATTTAATATAAGGTTTGAGGTTCTTGCCAAATTATTAAACAGGATATACATATCTCGTTAAAAATATGACAAAATTGTATACCCCAAGGAAAGTATTTTTTGGTTGTCACAAAAAGTATGAATCATATTACGCAAATTCTCTCTAAAAACAAAGGAAAATGGGACGAAGAAAGTTATTTTTAAAAGATTTTATTCAGTACATAATCATTTTCGAGCTTTTGTCTTGACGGCCGCTGTTAATCGAGAAATCACAAAAGTCATAAGTGAGACAGAGTGCCACCGGCTAACCGATCTATGAATAAACGCCGATCCATATAGATTGGCGTTGCTTAATTGTTATTGTCCGTCGAAAGTGTGAGTGACTTATCGTGGCTACAAAACGCAGCAGCACGGAAGCTACGGATTCAGTTGGTGTCCGGACTTAAAGATGATCACGGCAATTCTCCTGGCGGTGTGCACCGCGGTGTTCCTTTTCCTTTCGTATCGATATGCAGTTGGTCGACCCTGCGGTTTTCCTCCCGGTTCGTTTTGGATTGGAATCGACGCCTAGGAAAACCGAAGCTAATTGGATTATTCACAGGTCCTCCGAGGATACCGATGTTCGGCAGCTATCTCTTCATGCTGCTCATAAACTTCAAGTACTTGCACAAGGCTGCCTTGACCCTCAGTCGGTGGTATAAATCGGATATCATCGGGCTGTATGTCGGTCCTTTTCCGGTGGCTGTCGTCCACAGTTCGGAGGGAGTGCGCCAGATCCTCAACAACAAGGTGTTCGACGGACGTCCCCAGCTTTACGTGGCCGCTATGCGAGATCCCGGCCAAGATATCCGAGGTGAGTCTTATCATATCGGCCTCTGATCGTGGACACTTATAATGGCGTTGTTTAGTATTGAGGTCAATCGTGAATTAATTGTCGCAGCTGGCGAACAAAACACTCTTATCGCTTCACACCGATTAGCACTGGCTGCACTTTAGTCAAAGAAAGTAAACTTATTTGTGTTTGGCTACTTTGAGATCTCTTATAGATTAATATTCGTAGAAAGAAAAAGCCCGATTTTCTTCGTACTCTTTGTTTTATATACTAAAAAATAAATTGTTCGTAAGATTAACTTTAAAAATAATTTTTAAAATTTCCTATAGCTTTCGACTTGTTATACTTTTTTAAAGAACATCAACAAAGCATGTTGATATCAACATTTGCCACCATGACTGATAAGACCCATGGGATTTAATTGCTATTATTACTAATACCGAGTTCAATTTTGCTTCTTCTCTTACAGGAATCTTCTTTCAGGATGGACCTTTGTGGAAGGAGCAGCGTCGCTTTATCCTGCGCTATCTACGAGACTTTGGCTTCGGTCGGAGATTCGAACAACTGGAATTGGTCATCCAGGAGCAGTTGACCGACATGCTCGACATGATCCGCAACGGTCCGAAGTATCCGCATGAGCACGAAATGGTGAAGCCCGGTGGATACCGCGTGCTCCTTCCACTGCTCTTTAACCCCTTCTCGGCCAACTGCCACTTTCACATTTTGTACAATGAGTGCCAGAGTCGCGAGGAAATGGCCAGACTAGTGCAGCTCTGTAAAATGGGCATGCAGTTTCAAAGGAATGCGGATGACTATGGCAGGATGTTGAGCATCCTTCCCTGGATCAGGCACTTTTGGCCCGAATGGAGTGGCTACAACAAGCTGCATGAATCCAATCTATTTGTGCGCCAATTCTTTTCCGACTTTGTGGATCGATATTTGGATAGCTACGAAGAGGGTGTGGAACGCAACTTCATGGATGTCTATATAGCGGAGATGCGTCGATCTGCTGGCTATGGTTTCAACAGGGATCAGTTCATTATGGGCCTGGTGGATTTCTCCTTTCCGGCCTTCACTGCCATCGGTACACAGCTATCGCTGCTCATTCAGTATCTCATGTTATATCCGGCTGTTTTGCAAAGGATCCAGTCCGAAATTGACGAGGTGGTGGGATGCGGTAGACTGCCCACGCTGGAGGATCGCAAGAACCTGTCCTTCACGGAGGCCACTGTTCGCGAGGGTCTGCGCATCGAAACGCTGGTGCCCTCGGATGTGCCGCACAAAGCCCTGGAGGACACCGAGTTGCTGGGCTACCGGATACCCAAAGTGGGTGCTAGTTATAAGCCCTCTAATTTATATAATACTAAAAACTTTTGTATTTCTTTATCTAGGACACCATTGTCATTCCCAGTCTGTATGCCTTCCACTCGGACTCTCGAGTCTGGTCAGATCCGGAGCACTTCCGGCCGGAAAGGTTCCTCGACTCGCAGGGCAAGCTCAGCCTGAAGCTGGATGTCTCTCTGCCCTTCGGAGCGGGAAAAAGGCTTTGCGCCGGTGAGACTTTCGCCAGGAACATGCTCTTCCTGATGACGGCCACCATGTGCCAACAGTTTGACTTCGTCCTGGGCCCCAATGATAGACTGCCCGATCTGTCCCAGAACCTTAACGGACTAATTATCTCGCCACCCGATTTCTGGGTGCAACTAAAAGATCGGCATTGAACAATGAAAAGATCCAAGTTATTAGAGTTAACTTATTTTAAGACATCTAATTTGGGATATCCAAATAATAAATTGTCGGAATATATTCCAAACATATTTACTATTCTTTTTTCTATCATTTTGTATAACATTCAAGTAATAATAATAATTTTATATCATGAAAGAGAACAATCAAAAATATTTAAGATTGTTTTTGGGTTCTCTAACATATAAATAATACCAGAAGCTCAACTTTGTTTAACGCAACATATAATACTCTATTTCGGCAATTATGTGGAAATACATTTGCGATTGGGTTTATTGTTCGCCATCGGACTCAGAGGAGTAATCCTGTAGCGGCGAAAACTCTGGATCAGGTGTGATTGAAAGCGGATCGTCTTCCTCATCTTCCTCCGATTGATCTGTCAAATCCAATTCGTTAAATACATCCCGTTCGTACTCGGAATCTGAGCTAACATCGGCCAAGGATGTGGCCAGCGAGCTGGTCGATGAAAAGCATAGGGAAACCAGCGAAGCCAACGAGGAATGGGCAGAGAGTAGCGGCGACTGGGTATCGTTGGCCTCCGATTCCGAATCCGGCTTATAGCCATCCTCATCCCCGTCGTCGTCCTGAAGGATACCGGCCGAGTTGCCCATTGTGTCCTCCTCCTGGGGAGTGTTCTCCATCGGAGCGGCACTACTCTCCTTGCGCAGCTCCACCACCTCGCTGAGGATCTGGTGCTGCTTCTCGGCAATGGTGGACACCAGCTGCTCGAGGCTCCGAATGGTGGCCTCGTATTCGATCAGCTTCTTCTTCAGCTGGTAGTTCTCAGCCCGGCAGTTGTCCAGCTCCAAGGAGGCGCACATCGCGATCTTGGTGTCGTCCGAATTAGCGGATTTGGTACTAGATATGAACCGAATTGGAAACATTTTCCGCGAAAAGAAATCCGTTCAAAACTTACATGGTCAAAGCAGTTGAGTCCTTATTATGGACCGGGCAAGTGTGGGACATTTTGAGACTTGAAATTTACAGGCAATTCAATTCTCACAACAAAATAGACTTCACCTATTTGTACTTTGAAATTTCCCCCAGAATATTTTGACACTGTTGTCCTGTTGTCTTGGATCAGAGTGCAAAATGATTTCTGGTCTTCAGATAATCGATAACTCTTTGACAGAATATTCCCAGATGACTAGGAAAGGCAACACAATTTCACATCACCATAAATCGGTGTTATTTAAAAAGAATAAATCAAGACAATTTTGACCTGGCTACTAATTGACACTTTTATGGGCACCCGAGAGTTGATAAGGAAATTGCACAATTTAGACGTCTGCCATTCACTAATGGCCAATTTAAACAAAAACAAAAATAAACCCCCAAGAAAAAATTAAAAACAAGTTGGTAGACTGTTGATTATTTCTGTTGATTTACTGTTGATTATTTTATAACCTACGCTGACAAGTCAAATAATGTAATCAATTGTAAGATTATATTGTACTTACAAAGAAATGTACATGTTTCTTTAGGTTTAAAGTATACCATTTCTAAACTAACTTCAAAAAATGCCATTTATTATATCCCTGCAGATATGGATATATATATTTTTTTTATAAATTAGCAATAAGGCCAATATTTGATACGGCGTTTTATTATTATAAATGATAACATTTAATCCTGACCATAAACGAAAGTAATTTAAACTTATCAGTGAGAAAATTAAATTATAATAAATACAAGTATATCATATATTAATAATAATAAAAATCATATGTTATGAAAATAGGGATATTTGTTGTGCTTTACATATTATTGCTTGATATTGGATGTTTAAAAAATATAATAAGAATAATAGATATTGGAGACTTACTTCTGTTCTTCGCTTTAGTAAGCATGAACGCCTTGAGCGCCTGGAGATGCACTTTCGTAGGCCATATTTATTCCTGGAGATTGTTTGCCTGCAAGAAGGTTTCATCCTGTGACCACTCCCAATACATGTGCTCTTGGGACAACTCCTCACGCTTTTGCATTTCTCCGGTTGATGCCTACGACGGCGATTAGGGCATTTATTCATCTTACGTTTCATGTTCTAAAGGGATTAGTTTTTCCGTTACAGGTAATCGCACTTTATACTCTTACATTGTATATGTATGCCTTTATTTTTATCTTACCCTTGACCGATACCGACTCTTTTCTCTACAGCTTAGGGCATTCCAGCTCTGTGCGCCCTGACGCAGTGCATCCTCCATCTCAACGTCTTCACATTGTAGCTGGTTTTCCATCAAGTAACTAAAAAACCCGTTTACATAAGGTTCCATATAGATATTATACAATATACAACTATTTCACTATCTGAGTAAATTTTGGAAATTGGAATGACTCGATTGTTCGATGTCTTTTGAAATACTAATATTGACAACAAAATGAAACCCAAAATACAGATACAATTTTCAAGGGTATCTGCTTTAAAAAATGTAGGACAACATATATATATACCTTCGTTTGAATTTCAAACCATATATTACTTAAACACAAGCAACAATTTTAAACACATATTTTCTGAATTTGATACAACTCTTCGTTGGCCTTAGTTTATTATGATGTATATTACAATTTGGTTAAAAACTGTTTGCTTAGCCTATCAACAAGCAGTTTAACTTCAAACTTAGAGATAAATTGTCGTTATTGTTAGCCGTATTAGATAAGCGAGTGTCCCTTTGGGGACCCTTCTCCAAATATTGCTTCGACTCCTAAATATCAGCTTACGGACTACTTGATTTATATTCACGTTGCGCATGGACAAGTTTCCATGCCGCTAACTTGGCTAATACTGGCCACTCCAGTCCACCCAAGATCCCCATTTTCCCCCCGGGATCCTTGGCCGTCGCCCGGTGTCCCTCATACGATTATCCTCGGCATTCCTCACAACGATTGTAAAAGGGTTACGATTGCTTTTAGTAGTAGGCCTGCTTAATGGCCGCACTGGTGATCAGGAAAGCGGAACCAATCAGCATGAAGGTGATGATTTTGAGAGCACTGGGTCTACCGGAAGAATCTATGGATAGGGGGAGATAAAAAAACTTTAGTAAGGGGTTTATAATCTTAATAAATGTTAGGTTCTTTAATATAATGTTCATTTGTTTTAGAATAAGAACAAATTATACATTTAAGATTAAAGTTCTAGTTAAATCTCTTTCTTTCATCTGTCCATTGTTTATATTATTAATTCTTAGTAAGATTTAAGATTGTTAAATATTATTTTTGAAGTTCTTCGTTTTTTATCTTTAAATAATTTAATAATTTTTGGGGGATAATTTTACTTACTTTTCTTATTGGGCATCACGCGAATGCACTGCTTTTGCTCGGAGTTCGCCGTGTAACCGAATTTGCATTGACACACGGAGTTGCGACACTCGACATTCTCGGGATCCTTCTCTATATAGCACTCGGTGGCTTTCGTGCAAGATTCTCCAAGCTCTGTGGAATTAAAAAATTATTTTTTTCAAAAAAGATTTTGAATTTGAAAATCAGAAGGGATCACTTACCGCGCTTTGTCTCGCAGACTCCCTTCTTCTCGTGCTGCTCATCGGTGCAACCACACTTGCCCTCCGAATTGCAACTGGCCAGGAGAGGTTTGCACTGCTCATCCTCGACGCACTCGTCCTCCAGCTCCTCAGCTATGAAAATATTAAAGTATTATATAGTAAGGATCAAACAATTTTAATAATTCTAAAAATTTAAATTTGTTAAGCTATGTCATAAACTGATTTCATAGTAAAGCATTTTAATCATTAAATATTATTTTAGAATATACTAACCTTCCTTGAGGCACTGGTCCTTGAAGTGCACATATCCCTTTCGGCACTGGCACGTGCGTGACTGCTCCTCCTCGTCCTTCTCCAAGCAGCTGGTGTTCTCAGCTACGCAGTCATCCTCCACCGAACAGTCGGCTCCGATTCCCCGCAGACAGAGCTCGTCCTTTTCAAAGTAGTTGTCCGCACAGACGCACAGGCGGTTGGAGCAGACGGAGTGATCCACGGGACAGGCATCATTCGACTCGCACTCTGCCCCAAGACCCTGTTTATATTCGCAGAGCTGTTTGATGGCATCGTACAGGGCGTACTCCTCGCAGGTGCACCGCCTCGGGATCTCCGGATGGCAATAGGAGGCTCCGAACGGGCTGCATTGGCTGTTCGATGTGCAGGATAGGTGATATTGGATGGCTGTTTGATGAAGAGTATGTTAAATAGATTCACAGGATCAAACCAAAGGATCCACTCACGTTTCCTGCAATTCCGCAAATCCCTCTCGTAAAAATAGTTCTTTTGGCATACGCAAGTTTTCGACAGCTCGTCGAACTCATATTCGCACTCGTCCGTGCTCTCTGCGATTTCACCCAGTTCTACAATGGAAATATTAGACTTTTATAAGGTCTTAAACAATATAATTAACTTTCACTCACCTGCAAAACATTTTCCATTGCGGGCATAATAACCCTGGCGACATAGGCAAATATTTTTTGTGCAAATCGAGTGCGGCAGACCCGAACATGACTTTCCATTATCCGTACAGCTGCTGCCATCTAGGTAAAGAAATAGGATTTAATTAAAATAATTATATAAAATATTTAATTAAGATATTATAAGCAATTATGTTAAAGTTTAAAGAAGAACTTTGTTAAATTTTTCCAGAAAAGTCTTGTGTTGTAGGCAAAGTAGAAATCGGACTGAAGAATTCGCGTTTTGTGGATTAATTCAAATTAAAGGAGTGTGATAAGTACTCACACTTCTTCTCATCAGCGTCGTCGTCATCGCGGCTAGATCCCAGCGTGGAATAGGTCTTGATGTCCTCGTCATCAAAGCGGAAGAGGGCGGGCAATCGGCGGCGTTGGTTGAGGGCGTGGCTCTGGTTCCGGCTGGAGGTGCGCCGGCTACTGGTGCTCGTGGAGGCGGTGGCTGTGGTGGTGGTGGCCGCATTCCGGACACTGCGCCCCACCTCCCTCAGCTCGTACTTCTCGATGCTCGTCTGGACGGCGATCTCGTGGGATCGCGGGGAGATGAGTGGCTCGGTGTCGCCATTGGTGAGCTGGGCGAAGGACACCTGGGCGGCGGCATCGCTGTGAGTGGGCGGGGGGGCGTGGACAAAGGCCTTGGTTAGCTGGCGGCGGCTCCTGAAGGTCGGCTCCTGCTCAGCCTCGGCGGTGATGGCCTCCGCTGTGGTTGAGTCATCCCCCGGATTGGCGGTCTCCGTGTCCTCCGCCGGAGTCGTTGTGATCTCGTCCACATAGGTGCATACTAGCCCCACGCACTCGGCACCGGCGCCCAGTGCATCACAGTCCTCGTTAACGACGCAGGCATCGTTTTCTTCTGCAAATTTAAAATGCAATTAGTTAACGACTAATTTTAAATGTAAATATTAAAATGTTTCTAAGTTTTCCATTAAATTAATAAACAGAACAATTATTTTTAAGAAACCTTTATAAATTGTGTGTCATAATATTTTATTAAATTAAAATTCCAAAAGTAACCATGACAAATATTACAGTTAGTGCCAATTTCTCAATGTCATGTTAAGGTTCTGTCAGATTTATAATAATAATTGTTTAATTGTCAAGTAACATTTATCGAAAAAAACAAATAGAGTCTATTGCCACAGATTTTATTGAATGTTCGGTCTTATAACCTTAAGAAGGAAGGGTATCGACTATCAAATTTAACTAGAACTTTACTTCTAGTTAAGGTCAGTCAAATAAAAACTAACATGATATTGAAAAACTGAATTTAGCCGAGAAAACAATTTAACTTGAAACTTAAATGTTAAAAAGATATTGACATCTACCCTGTACATCACACTTTCTGACGAAACCCGAATATAATTTGATTTAATAGGGTGAATCTGTCTATCAAAAATTGTTGATTATCTTTGGATTAAATATTGGCGCTTTGTGCTCACCCATTGATTTTCGACGGCAGATGTTTCCATATCTGTTATAATAGCCATTTGCACAGCCGCACACGTTTTGCTGACAACTCACAGACGCACGATCGTAGCCAAAATAGCAGTCCAAGTCCTGTAAGCAGCATTAAAAATCCATTGAAAATTAAAAGAACATATATATAGGATCCCTTTCCGATCTCACCGTTTCGCAGGACTCGCCGAGTCCGTTCAGTGGGCGACACTTGCCACGCAGATAGTTCTGGCCATCGGCGCAATCGCAGACCCCGGCTTTACAACTGGCCCCCGTTGGCATAAGATTGCACTGGACGCTGTCGTCGCACGTTTCACCAATGAGGGACGTCGCCAGGCATTGGGTGAAGTTATCCGCGAGCACCGAGTCGAATGTGGAACACTCGCACTGCCCGCTGGCCAAGTCGCAGCTCGAACCGTCAGCTGTGCAGTCCTCAGCGCTTTCACATGGCCAAAATACGGCCAACGCGCCGCCGTCGCCTGTAATGGGTTAGGGAAATGGGTTAGGGCATGGGCTTGGATTCGGAATCGGACGAAACGCCAGCCTGGTTGGTTAAAAATTAACGTCTCGACGGTGCCTGTGACCACACTCGGATGTGTCGAGTCAACCTAGTTTCGAGCCTCATTTCGGTTCCCCCTCGAGCCGCCCTTAATTATTCAAACAGGCTCCAGTTCCCACACTTGAGTAGCCACATTTTCATTCATTTCTGGGGAGTTAGCTAAATTCAGTTTGAAAATCCCTATTCCACCGCATCTTAAGTCTTTAAGTTGTAATTAAATGTTGCCAATCATGAAATACTCGTAGATGAGTTCTTAACTAAAATATGTATTCATATACATTAATATTTCTAAAATTATATTTATACGAAAATGCTTTTAATAGGTACTTTTAAGAACTCTTCTCTGTGATTATAATATGTGAATATAATATTCAGATTCAGTAATATTAAAAAACTCATCAAATGGTAAACATTTATTGAAATATAATAAAGCTGGTTTTAAGTAATTTCAAATATAATTGGAAATTATTCATTTTATTTAACTCCCATTTATTTTAACTCCATGTTAAGTAACTCTCCTTAAATGCAACCCTCAGAAACTTTGTAGATATAAGAAATGGTTTAAAATGTAAACTTTAAATAATTAAACTCCGATTTTGCTATTAAGCTTTGAGTTGTATTATATCTTTAATCCTTTCTTATAATCCTTTCCTGCAACCCATTCTTGAGGCGATAAATTACCAATTGATTGAACATCCTCGTCAATCATGGCCTGGCCACGCCCCCTTATATACCTGCCCAGCTGATTATTAGCCTTATAAGGGCGATCCCATCCTTCTAAAACCCAAATTCCCCGCATCGCGTCGCGACGGCAAAGCTTCTTCTGGCACGCAACGTGTCGGGGCCGCAATTTATTACGTATACGCCAACGACTTCCGGATGAGGTTGCGGCAACGAAAAAATTTCCATACAAAACAGTATCAACGCAGCACTAACAACAGAAACAACGCGAAAAATGGTAATAACAATAACAATAGCACACACTAAAGAAATGCTGAATTGCGCTCGACGCTTTGCCACTTTAATTTCCATTTTCCGTGGCCGGCAAAACAATTTCTCAAACCGCAAAGGACCTTGGGACCTGGACATTCGTGAGAGTCCTTTTTATGGTGGGTGGTGATGGGGTGGTGGGGTCAATAGGGCAAAGTACTTGACCTTGATTGCGTTTGCATTAATTACTTGTGTTTCTTTAATGTTATGACTGTCGTACGCCTACGTTATATTTGTCCACCAAATTGGCCGGCTGCCCTTTCGATGGCCTCACACCCGATTAATCATGGCTTTAATTCAATTACCGGAAATCGCTCATGATTTCCCCCGACCGTTTGTTTTTATTTCGCTCTCTCTTTTATTTTTTTTTTACCTCTAGGATTGAGGACCGCACAAGAAAGGACGCCGAGCGTTAGAAGCCAATGGAAGTTTGACATTTTCCCGGGCTAAGAGAGATTTCCCCGAACTGCTGGCTTATATGGCCAAAAGGCAACTGACCATTTCGCGTAGGGATTGGACTATATCGAGTGCCCAATTCCGGTTAATCTTATCAATGAGTCGGCCATAAAAATACTCATACATCTATGATTAACCGGAGGCATTTAGTGTGTTGTATGGTGGTTTTTCCTGATAATCCCAATTTGAATTATCGCTATGTGGAGTTTAAGCCAAATGTCACCGGAATCGGTTATTGGTTGCCAGGGCTACAGTGATTACCCACTTTGTTGGCCCATCGCTAAAGGTTCTCTGGGTATTTTAAGTGGTACCGATTACGACTACCTCTTATCAGCTTCCAACACCTGGCTGGCACACCTGTTCGTCGGTCTAATGGTTGTAGTAAAATGTTAACCCCTTCTGGTCTCTGGCCAAGAGTTAAGCTGATAACGCTGAGACGGCAATTTTATATCGATGGCTTGGTTTCACTTTATTTGCTTCGCTACCAAAAAATATAACTAATCTATGATTCACTCATTGACAAAACTACCTTAATAATTCAATATTTGTCATATTTAAATGCGTTTAAAGCTTATAATGCCATAATCACTGATAATATTTATGATAATAAAGATTTATTACTTAACTGTCAGTTATTCAAATACGAAGTAGTTGGATAACGTTTAATGACTAAAGTGACAGACAAGAGATATTTCACCTACCAATTTTCGTTATCTACTAATTAGCTGTTAGTCACAAACAAATAACACTTATAAAACTACCTTTGCCAAACCATTAAAGATAACAAAATATATTTCTTTTTGTTCTGTTATATTACAAAAAGCTTAAACTTTAAATTCCGTTTACACTTATATTTTGCTATTTTCCTAAGCTAAACATTTATGAACCCCATATCTCTTATTTGTATTTGCTAAAACTTGGGAAGACAGGGGATCTATTGCAAAAGTTTGAAACTTTACATGTTGATCCCAAGCGAAGACAAAGTTTTGAGACTCTTTAAGGGGGCGTTTCACTTGGAAGGTCACTCTGCGTCCATCCATTTTTTTCTTCTGAGACTGCGCTTCAGTGTCTACTGGTTCCACCGACTTTCACGTGAGGGTGACGGCCTTTTAAATTACTAATTGTAGTGTATTTATAATTCAATATGAGTTATGTGTTAAAAATAGCGGCCACGAGTGCCGCAAGAGGCGACCTTGAAAGTGTTTATCGGATTGTCCATAAGTAAAGAGCAATCGATGTAAAAGGGGTTAATTTTGGGGCCAAAAAAGTGACAGCCACAATTGGAATGGCTCTGCCCTTTGGCTAACCAATCACTGCAATCTGCAATGCTTTAATCCCAAAATATACAATCTTCTTCAGATTTCAGCGTAGTTCAGAACCAAATGAATGGCGTTTCGAGGGCTGTGATAATGCGTAAAACTCTCTCTTTTTGTTTGTTGCTTTCTCCTGACCGCGTTTGAATTTTCCCGCTAACTGGTATTGTTATTGTTTGTAGTTTTCCCTTCGTTTTTTTTCAGAGACATAACGTGAAAGGACATTTTGTGGCTATAAAAATGCTTTGCCACGCACGCGATGTAGTAAAAAGGGCAGCGACAGGTGCAAGAGAAGTTCTGTCCACCCATCCACCCCAACTAGACTACTACACATATTATATACAACTTTTTGTATACACTTGGATATGGATTTGTATATGCCCCAAAGTAATTCGGTACAAGTGCAAGGACGCACTCCTGAATTATCGACTTGTATTGTCCGATTTAAGTTCTGACTGGGATTTTTTCGGTCTACTCACATTTGGCCGAATGGGATTCTCCTTTTGCTATCGATGGCGTAGTTAAAATGCAGAAGTTTAATCAGGTTTTGTTTTTTATATACAGAACACTCACTATTCACTGTTTTTATCACTTATCACTTTTAAATATGTATTTTTTCTGGCATTTAAGGATCTCTGATTAATTTGAACTTATCATTGATACAAAATCTGGCCAGTTTCGGTTAACATCTCGAGTCCATCTTTAATCAACCTAATGCATGCAACAATGAAGTCAACAAATAATACTAATAATAAACTAAATTAGTGGATTTCAAGAACACATGCTATTGGGGTCGTTAGTTAGCTGGGAATGGGAATGGGAATGGGAATGGATATGGGGATGTTTATGGGAATCGAAATGGGAATGAGTTCCACATTCGATATGTAATAAATGACGCCCTATTAATGGCTTTGGTATTGGTGAGCTGGTTAGTGTATTGGTGATTTTGGTGTGGTTATGCATATAATGGATTGAAATACGTTAAAAAGAAATACGTTGGCGCGACGAATGTGATGACCTCCATGACCCGTCCGGTGGAAAACATGATTTTACTCTTAGCGCCGAATCGATACTCATTAAAGTTTTTAACATAAATTGCAACGTAATTTGCTTAATTATGTAATGAAGAATTTTTAATTTAGAGTGACACACCGTTAATCTCAATTTAATTCGGTTTATAAATGTGTTTTATTTTACTTTTTTAAATATATTCTTGTTTTTAGTTGGCGGTTGATTGGTTCATTAGGCACACGTTCAAATATCACTGCATTCTTTTACGCGCACTCCGTTAACACAGGACTCTTTCCTGGTGCGACGTTATCCAAGGACGAACGAATCGTGATCCTTTCGTAGCGAGCTTCAAGCCGCTACTAATGGCTTCACCTTTGGCTTCGTATGTTTACGACTCTCAGCGAAGTCCATACAATATTGAGAGCAGTGCGAAGGTGAGAATGAGAGCAGGAGAGCAACTGGGAATGTCAAAGCAGGACGAAGGTGGGTAATACACCCACAAAAATATCATTAAATTGTTGGAACCTGTTAGAACCCTTAAAAATATAAAACATACCCCTATATTTATATGAGTAATGAGTCCATTTATTTTAAAAGTACCTTACTGAAAACTCTTTTCATATTAAACTCGCTTAATAATCTAATAACTGTTTGCAAGGACTTTAGAGTTGAAACTTCCTCAAACAACAGACCCTCTGTAAATAATAACTTGAAATTGGTTAGAAAACTTTTTGTTTTTTGAAAATAAATGTTTTTCTATAAAAGCCAATTATCAGAGAATATTTAAAAAGGCGCAGCCAAAATGGTCAACTTTTTTAATAATTGCGGTTCTGAATATTAAGAAACATCATACTTGGCCAATCATATTGCTAATGATATATGCTATATGATACTTCAGTATGTTTTAAAAATGTATCACTTTACGCTTTTAAAAAATCTTAGGGAAACAATAATAAACAAGTTCAACAGATCATCAGTAACTGTTTTTTCTTACAAGGCCTACATTTTTTTTTAGTGTCGAGAGAGACACCTGAAACTCTGCTCGTGGCTCAGTCACGTCTTCGGGTCCTAATTGTAAAGGCAGCGGTAACTGTATTCTGACCCGCTGGCAGAGCAACAATTTTCCGCCCTTCAAGTGTCGTGGTAGTGTCATGAAAACTATGCACTATTAGGGGGCTCAAAAAGTTCTCGCGGCGAAAAAAAAAACCCACTCACCCCGCCAAAGATAGCAAAATTGGAGCAGCAAAAATAAATTATAGAAAATTACGTTCAAGCACTTAGCCAGGTTTTTATTACAAAATGATTTCCTTTTAAAACAGGCAACCCCTCGAACTTTACATGAACCGTCATAAATCCCTGCCAGAAAGTTTAGAAGGGAACAAATTTGGGTCAAGTGGCCGCATTGGAATTGAGCCCTCTACGAAATTCGGACAGCACTTGTTTGCTCGCTCTCTCTTTCTCCAGGCCAGGTGGGAATACAAAGGATTCGTCGGAAATGTTTAACCACAAAAAAAACACTATCTAAAAAAACTACAGAGAAAAAAGAGCGCGAGAGTGTATTAAAAATGGGACTGGGTCTAACCCAATACCACTGGAAGGCAATTCGCTCGACAGGATAATGTTGTTGGTCAGCAAAGGTCAGGTGGGTGTAATAGTGTGACTTCCTACAGGATATATAGAACAACAACAAGGAGCTTGTCCGAGATTAATTATGGTTTTATTACTATCTGGATTACTTCAGATGTGATATTCTCACAAAAAAGGTGTGTTTTTCAACTTGGTGGACATATATGCACAGAGAAAAATCTGACGTTATCATCTGAGCTGAAAATGTTCTTAAAAATAGAATGACATTTTTAAGTTGAAAATGTTTTTATTTTGCTCGAATCAAGTTGAACTGGGGGTATTTATGTACATTGTATATCTCAACAAATAAACTATTAGTTCAGTCCGTAGTGTATTTTTAAAAGTTGTTAAGTTAACTCAATTTAATATTTCTCTTCTCACCATTTCGTTCTAATATTGACAACATTGATACCGAAATGACCTTACACGGTTTTTAAGAACGAATGTTCTCAATTCAAGAACAATGTTCTTATATATTTCTCTCTGTGTGTGTAAGTTTATATATTCCTTTGATATAATTAAGATACCATTTTAATTTTATAAAAAATATCCTAGAAAATTCGAAATAGTACGTAAACTCACAAATATTCTTAAAATAGAAACAAAATCGTTCCCATATGCTGTTCTGTAGTAAGGTCTCTGTTTAAGTTCCTTTGGGTACATTGTTTAAGTCATTACGGCTCCTTTAATAGCACCGTTTAGCCATCTGCCACACTTCTGGCCACTGATTGACCAACAACGTAAACACTTATTAAACCTTTTAGTTTCCAGCTGTACAATTGTCAAAGTTTCTGTAAATTATATATTATTTGAGGTAAATATTATAAGAACAAGTTTTAAAGTGGTTGGCTTTTAAGCAATTATATTTAATGATCCCACTCTCCACCTATTAAAAGACTTCGGTTGAGGGTTATTACAATCTTTTATATATATGAAGAATGGCCAAAATAATATCATTTGAAATGGTATACCTACTCGTACCTTCTCGAATGGTGTTAATTTTTGTCATTTTCGGTTTTAGGATAAGCAAATGCATGTTCCGAGTACACAACATTTGTTTTTACGACCCAAAGAATGTGAGTATGGAAATCGTTTGGATTTTCCCGGTTGTTGGCTTGGCCAAAAGGGCTATTTTTGGACCGAAAACAAAGTGTTTTGCTGGCCAGGACACGCGACCAGGACAAGGTAACGCTAACGGTGGAGTCACAGGCGAATATGGTAACATGTTGGTGGCTATGCAAATGCAAACAATGCATTGCCCTCGAGATTCGATGTCGACATATGCGCCCACAGCAAATAGGAATAGAGGAATACCAGAGTAAGGTATTTCCCAAAAAGCGGAAAATGGGAAATTGGAGGGCGCGACGTTTAGTCACCCGAATGGGGCGACATATGCGGTTTATAAATAAAAAATCAATCAAAAAGTCTGTAAATATATAAAGTGTCCTAGGTCCTGGGACCCACGACCCAGTACCTCTGATGTCCCATCAACTCCCCCACATTCCCATATGCATGCCAAATGAGCTAACAGCGGAACATCACAAAAACAAAAACAAAGGCGGAAACAGAAACAGAAACTGAAACAGAAATAACGACTACTAACATGTGCGGCTCATAAAAAATTCAAAATTTTAATCGAAACATAGTGCAGGTGAAGCGAAAAATAGAACACGGCACTATGAGACTGAGCGATGCGCCCAAATAGATAAGCAAAGTGCATGCCGTTGTCTGCAAATGCATTTATGGATTTATGGATAAGGGACAAAAATAATGCCCAATACTTCACTAATCGGCGCACTTATTCGACAGCTCAGCTTTAATACCTATTAGTAAATTAATACATCAGTTTGTACTACAGATCGTTTAACGGAATGAAATAGAAAGTAATTAAGAACTTTGCTATGAATTAAATTCACCTACTTGTGGGATTTTTGCAGATTAGTTAAGCAGCTGTTTCAAAAATGCCGCCAAATTACAAAGTGCATTTTAAAATACAGATACTTTTGCTTAGTAATAGCAAATACAATGCATAAATTAACTGTTGAAATAAGTGAATAATTAAGTAGGTACAAAAACTTAAGCCACAATAAATTCTCGGCAAATAAAGACAGTTGAAAATGGGTTCTCTTTATAAAACCCACTATTTGTTTTTCACATTAAACCTCATATGATATGGAACTTTATAAAAAAGCGCTTAAGTTTTCATAACTGTTGGTAAATGTGTAATTATATATTGTGTTTCTAACATATTAGCTAAATAATAGTTTAATTTATAATAGAAATACATTAGTTCATACCCTTACCCATAATTTTTAGTGTAGCAACTTAAGCTCCAACGTGTGTGAATCCCAGTTTATGGGGTAAAACATGGCTGACATGGGCCATGCGAAAGCCAATTGGCTGTCAGGACTGGACTGGTCAAAGCGTGCACTTTGACCCGACTGCACGAGCCGTCTCTCCTTTCTGCCCACAAAGTGCAGCTCAGTTGATTGCACAAATCGGAACGTGAAAAACGTTTTCCGACGTGCCATCCACAATACATCCACACATTATTGTTTACAATTTTTTCTGGGATGGCTTTCACTTGTTTGTTGTTTACCTTTCCTTTCATTTTTCTTTCCACCTTAAATATGCATTGACCAAGTAGAATCCTTGAGACGGCCTAAAATTAAATGGAAAAGAATAGAACGGATTAATAATTGACAATAGATTATTAATAGAAATGATTATTTTCTACTTCAAGACATTCTTTTTTAAGTTTTTAAAGTAAAACGCACTCAATCATAGGTATCTAAGAAAAGTGATTTACAGATAAATTTAAGCTAAGAGTTAACAAAAATCCAATGGTTTTTTAACCACGAACATAATAATTCAAATATATCCAATTTTAAGACTTAAACTTGTATTATAACTCTTCAGATCTGAGCTTTTAGGCTTTGGAAAGATCAAATAAGAAAGGTACGAGTACGACAGAGCTTTCTGAGCTTGGGTTTAGAGGCGAATTCTTATCGCCACTGTCCGTTTTACATGTGTTGCTTTCTGGTTTACAGTTGCCAGATAAATTCTCCATGTTTCGGCGAGAGGGCGACGATAAACTAGCCGCCAAATCGTGACAAATGGCAAATAATTTCGCGTTGTAACATCGTTGTAACCAACCGATCAGCAGGCATTCCCAGTTGCACCGCCGACGAAATGCCAATCAGTCGCTCCATAGCTCGGGTTACGCTTGGTTTAGGTTTTGTTCCAAATACTCAATTAGTGTTTCGTATATATGTTTGAATAGGTTTTTTTTTAAATTTCGGCACCATGAGCAGCCAGTCGTGGACGCTGCCCCGCCTCTCACAATCAAGTGCGTCCATCCACGGACTTCTGGGATCCGTGCGGTTGACCTACGCGATTTGCGCCTTCTTGGCCACTTGCCTCCATGCCGCCATGCGGAACATGCTGGGCATGATCATCCTCAAAATGGTCATGCCTCGGCCGGATGATGAACTGGATATATCGCCGGAATCGGCTCGACTGAATGAGATCAACATCACCTCTACAGGGCATTGCGGATCTCCTCGGATAGTTATCCACCCACTGATCCAAGAGACTCAGGCAGGTCGAATTACCTTTAAAAAACCAAATCTGCAAGTGAAATTCTAATTACTATAAGTACATAAGGGATATAAAACATCTTAAGCAACAGAAAAAAGGTTTTAGTGAAGTCATGAAGAATAATACAAAGTGCTGATAATGATGATAGTGATTAATAGCCATCGAAGAGCTTAAATCAAACAAGACATAAATTAGTAAGTTATTTATTGTCTTAAGCAATAAATTGAATTTGTTAAAATACTACTAAGCGATAGTACTTCTAAAACTTAATATTATTTTATTAAAAATTTTCTAGAATAAAAAAAATATACGGCTTAATTGATTTTCTCTGTAACTTGTGCGGTTGGTTTTTAGTACTAAGCAGATGATTTTTCAAAGAGCTTTAATATTAAATTTATTAAAATTTTAAGTAATAAGCATTTTAAATTCGTTAATACCTTTTGTAATATTTCAGTCTTATAACATTTTTGCAGTCGGGAGACTTACCATGGACCCGAAACCAGGAGCTGGCTTTTCCGGGAGTTTACTATTATGGCTACGTGGTTTCCATTTCGTTGTCCGGCTATCTGGCAGATCGGTGCAGCAGCAAAATGTTGTTCATAGTGTCGCTGATCCTCGAGGCTATCGCATACATCCTGCTCCCTCTAATGGCCCATTTCAGTTTCGAGACGGCGGTTATTGATCTGGTAATATGCGGCTTGCTAGCGGTGAGAATAAATAAAGATCAAGTACCAGGCAAATACCACTAAAGATATTCATAATTCTTGACAGGGCTGTGGAAATCCTGCGATGTACAAACTATTTGTCACCTGGGCTCATCCCACAGAGCGAACCGCGCTCCTGTCCTTCGCCTATAGTGGAATTCTAATGGGATCCATGTTGGTCTACCCGGTGGCCAGTTACCTGAGCAACTTTGGCTGGGAGCTTTCATTCTATGTCGTCGGTGGAGTTACTCTCTTCTTCGGCATCGCCTGTTGCTTTCTCATGTACGACACCATAGAGGAGCATCCCCGCATCTCGGATTTGGAGGTAGATTACCTGATGCAAGGAAGGAGCCATTTGGGACTTCAGGAACAGCAGGTGAGTGGTTCATATTTCAATTAGGGTATTCAATTGCGTTGCAAACGTTTGAAAAGTGTAAAAGTGTAAGCAGTTCCAACAACAATTTCCATACAAAATAGTTTTCAAGGCCTACAACACCCCAGCCTATGTATACAAGTCTGTTGTACTTGTGTAGAAATAGGGGGTTAATAATGGGTAAGAATTTTATCTAAAATACTAAAAATATACTGAAAAGTTGGGCTTAAATCCATGGTAATGACAGTGAAAGGAAAGAAACAAATTTAAATTTTAAATGCAAAAGAAAAAAATTTGTCTTCTATTAAACAAAATCATTGAATAACAATTTCAATGGAAGAAAAACCCTCAAGAAAGAGAGCCAGGGATCTCAAAACTAAGCGATGGTCTGAGAGCGAAGTTAATAAAGTCCTAGATTATATGTTGGAGCAATACAAAAATTTAAAAGTTATCTTTCTTTTGCACGTCAATTTCCTGCAACGATGTTTCGAAATAGAGAGCGTTCACAATTCTCGTCTGGCAAACTTACAAAGTTTACACTTTTGCAACGCAATTGAATTCCCTAAATATGTTGTTTTTTAACGTTGTAAGCCACATAAGATTTTTGACATGCTTTGTATCTTCCTTATAGGTTCTGAGGGTTCCATGGAAGAAGCTGTTAACGGCTCCGTCCGCATATGCTTTCGTCCTGACCCACATGTTCCACAACTACACCTTTCTGATTATAAGTCTTCTGATGCCGCGATTTATGCGCGAGGCCATGGAATTAGACCTGCGGGAGGTGGGCTTTCTTTCGGCTGCTCCGTATCTGGGCGGGATCTTTTCCAAAGCAGTGTGCATCCTGGGTGGCAGCTATGTAGAAAGACGAGTGGGTCCCGATCAGAACTGTATGCGAAAAATGCTCTACGGAATCTGTAAGATAAATTGATATTAATCAAGGATGGCACAGATATCTGCAGAGGTTTAGAATTATCTCTGTACCTTATTATGGATTCCAACCTGTACAGAAATCTATAGCATATAGTATATCTCATTAAACTTTATTTTTTTCCCTTAATAACAGGCAGTATTCTGACATCGTCTTTGATTTGGATCATCATCCTGGCTGATTGTGAAGACAAAATACTGGTCCTGTTGATGTTTGCCTTCTTGATGGCCTCTACGGATATGGGTTTCAGTGGCTACTGGCCCACGCTGCTCTACTTCGCGCCCTCTTTCGCGGGATTACTTTCAGGATTGGCCAATGGAATGGCCCATCTTTCCGGATTCCTGGCGCCTCACCTTGTCGCCGCTTTGGTGCACACTGTAAGATCGGCGAAAATGAAAATTGGGCTTTATAATTTAACGTTTTTATTTATCTCATAGGGTAGTAAAAAGGAATGGAACACGGTGCTGTTAACACTGATAGCATTCAATACGATGGCCATGTTGGTATTTTGGTTCTGCAGTAGTACAAATCTACAACCCTGGGATCCTCGCAGCGAAAAGAAGAAAACAAGATCTGCACCAGCAAAAGAAATCTTGAGTTAACATTATGATTGCATATCCATGTTTTATTTGATTTTACTTTTCTGTATTTTAACTCTGTTACTTTTAAATAAAATTATGTTTTGTAGGGATTAGAATTAATCTTTCACGACTCGAATTTTCAAAATAAAACAAGCTTGTTTTATATATTGAAAGATTTAGTATCCGAACTTTGAAAAATGCGCGATGATTTGAAAGCTTTGATAGTTAAAGCTTATCGATAGTTTTAGGTTTGCACAGAGCAGGCTAACACTTATTTCTTAAACAGACACTTTCGGTATTGTAGTTCAAAAATATCATAGTTATTGGACAAAAATATGCGTTAAATCAGACATCTATTGGAGGTCGAAGGTGCATCGGGATCACTTGAAAGTCTATCGATAGTTGTATGTTTTAACGGATAATTTTGGCATCCCTCGTTTTGGGTTCGAGTCGCGGCTGAATTAGCAGAGGCAGGAACCGTGATTTGACCAATCTTAAAGGTGTAATATATTAAAAATGTACATATTTAAGGATATTTTTAAGATCCTGATCCAGTATGTTCTTGCGCAGCTTTTCCTCTGAGGATGGAAAATATCGATAGGCAAGTATCGATGCATCGATAGTGCCAACGATGTTTCTCCACCCCTACCCCACTTGCTTTATTAATCATTTCAATTTTTTCAATTCGTTAAAATCGTTCAATTCGGACGTGTATCCGCACACAGCACATACTCGAATACGTTTCGCAATAGATATATCAAAATTCTCCGTGTGGATTCTATCTGGATTGGATGCAACACTAAATTGCCAGTGTTTTTCCCGCTTTTCTAACGACGCAAAATTCTCAGTGCAAGACAAAAACGAACGGCCTTATTGACAACATAACAACAAATTCACCATCCCCGATAATAACAAGAAGTCGTCCGGAGGAAGTGGCTCCAAAATACCAAGTGGAAATCGCCCAGGCTTCTCGACGGGATTGGAAGTGAGTAGATGTGCGGATCGAAGGGATCGCATGGGGAAAAAAGTGATCTTTCAAATTAACTTATCCCACACGAGCGCGGGGAAAGGCGGAAGTCAGAGAACTTGGCTTCCTGGTTTTTCATTTGCCTTTTGGCGCTTCCGCCAAAACACTTAAACGCTCACTTAAAACCGCTTCTTGACAAATCAATAAAGGCCAAGTGTCGGATCGGCCATTAACTTGTCGTCCCCGTACTTACACTTGAGAAAACTTGATGTGATTTTAAAATATTAGGATTTTACTTTTCTTGGGTATATGTAAATGTTAAATGTTAAGTAGATGAATTCGCTATTCTACAATTTTCAGAATAATTCACAGTTCTAAGGACTATTTTTGTATCCTCATGTTGAACTAAAACTAGGTCTTAAATTCTTGACTTCAATACAATTTCTAGGCTCTAAACTAAATTTTAGTTTATCACAAGGATGAGGAAACGGAACCAAGATATAAAAAAACACTTTAATTTGGGCTAACAGATTGTTATCCTGAACAACAACATCGTATTATATAATTTCACATAAACCAAGCTTATAAAGATTCAATATTATTTTAATAACGTTATTTTAAAATAATTATTGTCAAATAGGATATTCGACTTAAAAAATGTAGAATTATGCAAAATGGAACTCAGCATAATTTTTACCTGAGCCCCTTAATCTTTTTTTTCCGGTGTACGTGTGCGTAGGCTAGACGACTCCCCAAGTACACAAACCCCAAGAATATTAATGCTTAAACTTTAAACACTTGTTACCTTGAATAATACGTGGTGTTGTATTATCATTGCCGCTGCTGTATTTGTTTATTTCTTTCTTGTTTTTGGGTTGAGGGAGGTTCATTCAATCGGGCACACCAACACCGGTGCACTTGAAAAGGCAGCTGTGTGTTCGTGTGATTGTTTACCTCCTTTGTGTTTTATGCATATTTACTTAATGCATGCATGAAATTCGTCGAGTCCGCCGTGTAAATACATTTTAATTTTCGCAATTTCATTTGAAATATGGCCGCTTAACTTAACTTCTACTTGCAATTCGATGGGCTTTTTTGTGCCTGTGTATGTGTGTGTGTGTGGCGGCACGTACACCAACAAGAGGCCAGAGTTGCCAGCTCAGTTTTGTTTTCGTTTTGCAAGTGTTTTGCTTTGCTGATAAATACCAGCTGATTTCTATAAATAATTAAGTAAACAAGTTGAGGAAGCGAAAAAGATTCCACTTATTGATAGTGTGATAAGACCTGCCAAAGCCAATGAAAAGAGCTATGTATAATCGACTGTAATCAAATCGCAGGTCGAACAAACACCCACACAAACTTAAAGCAACAGTAAACAAATGGCAGCACAGTGGCGGGAAGATTAATAGGTACTCCCAGCCTATAAATGTAATAAATAAATAAAAGAAAAATATTATTGATAAGTGGGTTAATTTTAAAAGACGTTAAGATAATCTTAAAAGAAAGAGGTATGTAAGATATCATTATCAAAAATCATATATTTATTGTAGATTTTAAACTACGTTTTTAAAGTGTACCTAAATACATATTTTATTAATTTTTTATTAAATGATAAAAACTCCATTATTTAATTACCAATTATAATAAATCTATAAAAAATGTAAAATCACTTGCACAGCTGCGGTCAACTTGATAGTTACGACCATGAACCCCTAGTTTTGACCGATGACGATCATCGCCTTTGGCTTATTGCGTTTTTGCATAAATTCCCACTTTTGACATTCGTGTTATTTCACACGTTTGCCCGCTTGTTTCCTTTTGTTTTACCTGATAACGGCATTTCTATACGCCTTAAAATGTTTAATGGGGCTAAAATGATACGAGTAATAAAATCGGCGTAATATATATACATATGTACATATGTACGAGGTATTTAATATACAAATGTGGCCACTTATTTGGGGCTCTTTTCGCTCTTGCACTAAAAGCTGAGTCATTTTGTTTTCAAATTTTTGTGTGCCGCGGCCACAACGCAAAAAATAGACATCGCTCGCTTATAAACAAAAAAAACGTTGCGCAAAAAGAAAAGAGAAAATGTTCGCTTAAATATATAAACAAATAGGTATTAGTGTAACACACTTTACCTGTATGGGTGCGATTTTTGTTTTGTTTATCTCGTCAGATTGTCGGAAAACCGGTTTTTTTAGAACAAAAACACAACTGGTCGGCTTCATGCCGGTGAAATACGATTATAAATTCAAATACAGAAGATCTTGGCTAGGTTAAACTAAACCACTTTTAATCTGAACTTATCATAATGCTAATTATTTGTTTTTCTACCTCAAGGAAACTATATAACATGTATTTGTATACCTGCTTTGTTATAACGCCATAACATTATAAATAATTATATGATATGACTAGGTTCTACAGAATCTACACCATATTTATCTTAAACTGCCGTATATATTGATCACACAGTTTAAAAAAATTGATAATACATTTCAAGCAGAGTAGGCGTTGAAAAAATCTTCATAAACTCCATAGAACTCTGAAACTGCTGAGATTAATGTGGTAGTTAAAGTTTTTTCAAATAACTTAATCAATCAAGTGCCTAATAGTTAGACACATCCGTGGCACTTAAGAATAAGATGGTATTAACCACTTTAAACATATTTTCTTTATATGTCCAATGGTGTCAATTTAGTTTAAATAAGATATCTCAACATAAAAGACCAACTGTTTTAAAGCTAGCCAAAGTAATCCGAATCATATCTCCTTGCAGCAAATATCATGTTGTTAAAAGTGCCATCTGTGGATTGGACGGATCAAATAATTTACGTTGTGGACGACGAGGAGTCGCTGTCAGACATCGACGATGAGCCAGATTTCTCCGAATACATGTGGATGGAGAACGAGGAGGAGTTTGACAAGAACGTAAGATTAAAACAAGCTACAATTGTTCGAAAGGTTAACTGATAAAGCAATCTGGTTATCTGGCTATAGGAACTGCAACGCCTGGAGGAGGAGGAGATCATGCAGGAGTGTTTCGAAGCCATGATCGAGGACGAGCTGGAAGAGCAGATCAACGAGTGGGAGAAGGCCAAGTGAGTAGTGACCACCGGAAAACCTTTATAAAGAGTGAAATCTAATAGATACCGATTTCCACAGAACGGACGAACAGAACACGGCGCTTTCCGCACTGCCAAAGAGCGAGTGTAATGTGGAAAAGTCTGTTCTCAATCCCATGGCCGATGAGTTTATTCCGCGTAGTCATGTCTTGGATTTCCCTGCCTCATAAAGCCAGCTCATACCCTGCCCGCCACAGAATCACAAACCACCCCGAACCCATAACACGTGGACCTCATTCGCGCAAATCCTTAGATAAACTGAAGATCCTTTTTGCTAAGACTCAACTAACAAATTCCGCCAATGAGATGGAGATTTATATCCTGACCAAGTTGAGCAGCTAGAGCATACGGAGGAAGTAGCTCAAAGCTATCTAGTTTCTAGATACCAAAATGCTGGAGAAAACAACTAAAGATACTAGCCAATTCCAAATGCTGGCGACCGAAATGCAAACGAATCATATTTTTAAAAACCATTATAAAAAAACATAAAAACAACACAAATCACTGCAGAAATATAAAAAAATGTTTAAAAGTAAAAAAACTAAACTAAAAATTAAGAACACCGACAAATAACAATTAACAACTATGCCACGTACATCACAGTACATTGTAATTAGAGTTAAACACGAATTGTTTGCCGAGGAACTCAGTTCCCCGCAGCCCCAGAAATTCCGAACCCAAAATGTTACCGAAAAACGCAGACGCAGGCGCTTGCTGAAGCTAGTGAAAACTTTGGTATTAACGTACAAAATCGAAAACAAATGACTTTTTACAAGCAACTAAAACTAAAGCTACAACTAAACACTATGCCAATTTCCAGCTAAAGCAACTGTGAGCAACAAACAAGACTCGATTGTGTTAGAAACAAACCAAGAAACGAACAGAATTTGTAGTTGTCATGTCGTTAAATTGAAATTCTATTCAAAGACTTTAATTGTAGTTTAAATTGTATTTAATTTAACGTCCCGCCCATTGTCTACACTCGATTTAAGTTGACCATTTTGTGGAATATATGTACGTGTTTACTAGTTTTTTTAAACATAATTTTGCACCATTGTTAACTCGTTGTACGTTCTACGCCCAAGTTACGAGAAGCGCTTGTTAACTTCCCTTCTGACTCTCGCAATACTTGTAATTTACAATTGTAATTTAGTGTACTAAAACGAATTGAGATACTAATGTTTAACGCCCCTCTTTATACAAACAAAAAACGCATGCAAAAAAAAAATATGTATATCTAGTGTTAATGGAACGGATAACAGACAAAACCAATGCTGCAATAACAAATAGTTCTCTAATTTTAAGTGAAAAATTCTTTTGAAACGTCTGCCCCCCGGGCAGATGCACAAATCCCAAATCCATTTTTGTTAATATCGTTAAAACTCGTTTCGGCATGTAGACAAAGATGAATTTCTATTTTTTCAATCAGCTTAGAGTTAGTGACTTAAGACAGCATTAAAAGATCTACTACATTACTTACGTTACGTGTGATATAAAGATACAAAAAACCAGCAAAAAAAATATCAAAAATGATTTTAAAAATCTCAATAAAAAGAAGTATTATTATAGAATAAAATGTCGTGTTTTTATGGCACCTATGGTTTTGAATGGGTTCTAAAGCAGATATATCTTCGTCTGAATAAAAAAAATAAGTGATATTCTGTGGTTCTGGTAAATTTAACATTTAACTGAAGTGAACTAAAAAATGTTAAGAATTCAAATAGTCGCGCCAAAATTCTAGGAGGTTGTCTCTGCTAGGCTAGCGAAGACACTGTACCTGCCAAGACACCCTACTGCCATTTTATGCATGATATTTCAAAACGGTCACACTAATCACAAAAAATGGCGTCGTGAATTCCGTGAGAAAAGAAAATGCATGTTGTTCCCCCAAAGAGAAGCGAGTGAAATGTGAGATTAGGCCCAAGGCATGCAAAAGAAGCCCATCCCAGGCAGGAAACTAGACCGAAGTCTTGGGAAGCGGACATGGCGGCGGCGGCGACGGCAGCACCCGCGACGTCCAGCGGGAATGCGAGTGGTGCACCTGCTCCACTGCCCTCGACGGCCCCTGGCGGAGGAGGGGGCGTGGCAGGTGGTGTGGGAACAAGTGCCCAGTTCCGGGAAATACACAAGAATACATGGCTCAAGCGGCTGACGGCGGATGGCAAGCGTTTGACCGTGGGTCCCAAGGTGGGTGGACATTGGAATTCCATTGCATACGAGGTTACTACATCTCTCATCTTTCATTCCCAGAAATCCGAATGCAGCTGGGTGGTTTTCTGCGTCCACGACGACACGGAGGCCCTGCTGGAGGGCTATGCGGAACCGCGTCAGGCAGCTGGACATCTGCCCGAGTGGGCCGTTTCTCTGCGGGAAACTCTACACATCTCCCATGCCCTCATCCCCAACTCGCATGAGTTCGAGTTTGTGGTCACGCTTAGCCACGAGGTGTTGCGCTTCCATGCCGTCTCTTGGTAAAAACAAAAGCTCCCCGCACGCAACGCCAATTAAGATTGCACCATTCACAATTTACTTTCGCTTTTCGCAGGGAGATTATGCAAGAGTGGGTGGAAACGCTGCGCTCCAAGCTGCGCGAAATGAAGATTCTGTCGCCGCGCGAAAACCTCTACACGAAGCTACCTGAAGTGCGCGCTCCGTTGCTGCCCACAAGGGATCCTACATCGCCACTGCCTCCGCCGCCTCCAGTTCCGGCCGCTCTGGTGCCGGGAGTGGAGCGCGTGGTGGCTGCAAGTCATCAGGCACAGTCAGCACCACCACCTCCTGAGCAGCCCTCCAGTCCTGTGGCCACCACGCCCGCTCCTCCTGCCCCAGCTCCGGCTTCCATGTCCAACACTTTGACGCAGCACCTTCTCAACATGCTCTCCGATCCCATCAGCACCTACAGCGAGCAAATCAGTGAGTCAGTGGAGCCAGGCTCTGGGCAGGAGGATGGAGCGGGAGCTGGGGGAGTCGTAGAGGAGCAACCGTCCAGCAGCGATGCTGATCTGAATCTCTCGGACGATGAATATCTGTCGCCCCTGCTGCGCAAGGCTTGTGTGCTTACCGATAATGGAGTACGCGTAGACGTTGTGGCAGCCACTGCACAGCGTGCTTCTGCCGGTAAGGACATTTAATATTTGGTGTTATTCGCTTAGATGTAGGACTAGATTTATCTAAGCGAATAACCCTGTATTTTACGTAAACATTACAAAATATATTATTAAAATTGCAGATCAAATCCTGAATTTGGAGCATATGCTGCAATGCGAACGGCTGATTCCCAGGTGAGCTACACATTCCCTACAACATCTCGTTCATATGATCGTAGCTCTGCTGAAGAATCTTGACGACTGCCTTCTTAGTGTTTGCTTTGCCCTCGAAGGTGGCGAGGAATAGTCTCCGCAGCACGGTCAGATAGCGCATGGCACTGAGGGTCAGCTCCTGGCCCTGGGCATCCAGTTTCAGGGCCATCACATTTTTGTATCTCTTGCTCACTTTTGATCGCAACTTGTCGTACCTTTTGCTAGCCTGCTCCAACAAAGGAGCACGCTGCTGCCGCTGGAAGTGATCCATGTGGGCATGCAGCAGGGCCTTGAAGTGTTCATTAAAGTGCTTCACCTGCTGATAGTCTGATTCCTCTTCGCAAAGGACATTGTACAGGGTGTCGAAGAACAACGCCGGATCTTTTCCGGTGCAAAGTTGCTTAAGAGCGTAGATCGAGGAGCAAGCGAAGATTCGCTTTAGGTAGCGATTCTCCTTGTCGAGCATGTTAATCTGTTCACTGTGCATTTGAATGGCTTTCTCGCCCTTATCCCGCTTCACCTGCAATTTTTTATACGTACTCTGGAGCTCCTGTAACTCCTTGGACAACTCTGTATTTTCGTCAACCAATCTAAGGTTGGCCTCCTCTAAATTTTCGCAGGAACTGAAAGAGGACAATTCCTCCTCATCCAAGCTCTCATTAGATCTGCACTCCTCGTCATCCAAGCCGTTTTGGTGCTCCGTTTTGTTATCCATCTTGAGGCTCATCTGGTGTATAGTGGGCAAATCCATCTCGGAAGTCTTGAGATTCGTGAATGGATAAGACAGAGTTTTATGTTCGTTCAGTTGCTTGTGAAGCAGCAGAAGCATATAGTTTCGGGAAAATCTTTCCTTCGGCGTCGACTGCCGAAAAATGTTAAGCCATCTTGTGCAGATAGGCGCAATGTGATCTTTAGCTGGCAGTCGACCAACCAGCTTTACCACACTTGTCACTTCCTCCACAAAAAGATCGTCCAGTTTTTCTTCGGTTAACGAGAACCTTTTGGCCATGTTTCATGAAATTGTATACAGATATGTATAACAAGCTGATTTGCCTTTAAAAGCAGTCTACTATGACGTCTCCCTACTGATTCTTTAATTTAAACTTACATACTTTATTTCTAATTTAATTAAATTCCTTACTTTAATTGTAGACCTCAAACATCAAGGTCCATGTCCGCTGGCGCGGCTGACAAATCAAAGAGACCGCCCCGTAAACCTCTCCACACACAATCCTCCACTGCCGCAGTCGCGAAGAATGAGGATTCTCAGGACAATGTCACAATCATCCAGGTGTCGAACATCAGCCACAATGGCCAGGAGCAGCCGCCCGAACTACCGCCCAAGAACGTCACGACAGCCGAGGTGTTTCGTTTTCCAGAGGTGAAGACCAAGTCCCAGACGAATGCCAATCAACAGTCATCTCAGCCCCATCACGAGTATAAAAGCAACGTACAAATCATTCCGTCCAATGCCAGTAGCAGTACCAGTACCATCCAAGTCCTGGGCAAACAGCCCAGCAACAGTAATCCCTATACAACGCCTGTTAAGCAAAGCTCTTCGAATAGCGCGAGTTCACAGGTTTCCGGCACCACGAAAGTAAAGGTGCTGGGTGACGGCGAGGCCACCACCACGGTGGCAGTCTACGGCACCTGCTATCCAGCGCATGGCGTCAGTGCCACCACCTCCTCCGCCGCCTCTTCCTCTACTGTTCCTGCCAAGCCGCAGACGCCGAGATTAAGTAAGAAGATAATACTCAGTGCCAACACCTCGGGCATTACGAATATTAGTGTGAACAGTGAACAGGGCAGCGACTCCATAATCAGTGGAAACGTGCACTACGAAAAGGTCTTCCTCTCCTCAAGCATTCCCATAACCAGCAGAAGCAGTCCCACAAGAGCGGCAAGCAGTAATCCCGTTCAGCCGGTGGTTAATGGAAGTCCAGCTTTGCCACGCCGCCGGTTGGCTTCACCGGCGACTACACAGCCAGTAACTCCCAGTGCAGCAGTAAGACCGACTCCGCAGTTGACACGAGGTCTTACCGAACTGGTGATTAGTTCGCGACCTAGCAGAAGGGATTTCCACTACCTGAAGCTGCTGAACACTCCGCTGAAAACCAAGACAACTAGTAAATCAACGAGCGTCGCGAATAACAACATTGAACAGCAACCGACTTCCACTTCAACCAGTGCCCAAGTAACGCCAGGGCAAAGGAACAGCACCTCAACTACAACGGATGATAGCCAGGAGCAGCGCCGGCGCAGCTCGTCCACCTCCGATGCTCAGGCGCCCCTTCAGCGGATCCCACAGCAAGTAACGCAACGAAACGCCAACAACAACGAGTTTACGCCATCCCGAAACGGAGCTTTTCGCATGCAGCCACCGCCACAGGGAGCACCTCCGTCTAGTACCAATCCCGCCCAGCAGTCGCCCAATAAGCGATTGACCCTGCGGGAGCAGCAGGTAATGCAGCTACGGCGGGAAATTATGCATCCGGGTGGAGTACGATTGAATCTAAGGCGCAAGGATTGCGTGGGCTCCATTGCCTGGGTAGATGCCTTCGGAGGCGTTTGGTAAGTTTGGAAGAACTCCAGATCATCTTATGAGAGATTGTATGTAGGCTAATCCAAAGTTTGCATTTTTCGAATACGTATTACGATATTTACTAATTGACTTTACTTACAGGATTGCGGGCTGGAAGCAAAAGGAGCATCCTGTTCTATATAATGCCCTTCACATCGGAGATCAGTTACTCTCCATAGCAGGCGTGAATATCAGCAGTGCTGCGGAGGCCAACAAGATAATCAGGAACACCAACACGCTATTTGTAAGACAAACCCGTCGAATCAATTCAGAGTAAATTTTAATATTTAATTTGTTTTATAATCCTTACAGGTTGAGGTCTTGCTTCGACGCATTCCGTTTGGTCGGGCTTATGCCATTCGACGTGACCGAGAGGGTCAGTGTCTGGGGCTGATTCGGGATGGAAACACTTCGACAATCGTGGATGTTGTGCCAAACAGCTTGGCCGCACGACATGGCCTTCCACCCAAGGTAAATGAACAAGATATTGATTTACGCTTGATGAATACTAATAATGGCAACCATTTCAGACGCAATCGTGCGATGGCAGCTCACTAACCTTCTGGATGTTGACCGAAATCAATGGTCGTTCACTGAATCTGTTCTTCAAGGATCTGGAGATACGCGATCGCCTGAACTCGGTGGGCAGGGACATATCAATTTTGGTGCAACCGTCGGATTTGATAACCAAGCTGAAGAAGCAGCTGAAGTCCCTGCGCGGCTACAAGGATTACTTAGTGCAGTAGTCCCCAGCAATAACGATCGATTCCATATAACCACACATAACTCGTAACTGTAATAAGTTGCTATACGCGAATCAATTTCGAATAGCTCTCGGCCAGTAATCATTCCATTTTCGCGTATATGTCAATGAACGGATCCCCTATATAGTCAACTAGAACTGGTAGAATCATTTCGCTATATTACGTACTACACACCACACTTACTATGATCGAAACTACTTAAAGGACTTAGGAGTAGCGTTGAGGAACATATACAAAAACAACCTATATATATTTTTGCAAAATTTTATATGAACTCATACATATATATACAAATCGAACATATATATATCTATATACACCACTGTATAGCTGACACTTTGAAAAGGGTTACCAAATTTACACCTCGAATTTGTTTAGATGCGGAAAAGTTATAAGAAATTTACAACATGAAATTCAAGTATTTTAGGTTAACATATACACGCGTATCACACAAACCTGTGCAACTTAGTATCCTTATGCAATATTGGAGTGCCTCTGATTTTGTTCATTGATGTTGTTTTCTTTCATGTTTCCATTTGTTTCGTGCGAAAAGACAAAAGCATCTGTCGTAACTTTTAAGATGTGATAAAAATGAGTACTCAAATTTAGGCAATTTTTAACGGTACATTTGTAAATGCTTTTTGATTTATTTTATATATAAGTTTCAGTGGGTAATTTCGACAAACATATTATTATTACTGATGTAACGACCTTGAGAAACATTCATTAAAGCAATTCCACACAAATCACTCGCAAACTGTTCCCCTCTTGGCCAGCGTTGCCTTTTGCTTCCAGATACGAAAGTTGTACTTCTCTTTGTCCAGCGTTGAATATACGAATATAGGCATTGAGTTGGACATGACCCAAATGGTTCCCTCCTCGTCAATCTATACAAATTAGCAATTTAAGTTTCTTAATAAGAAATCTTATCCTCTTTTTTTTATAATTCTTTAGCTCACCGTCAAGTCGCTGGGGTAAATCATTTCCGTAGCATTGGAATAAACAGATCCATGATTTTCCGTTGAGAACGGCTTGCTGGTCTTCCAGCAGCCCACACCACTTTTCTGGACCTCGGCGTAGAAGATCACACCGGTGTTCGGATCGTACTTGTGCATCGTAGACTGTGTGGATGGACCGCGGCTTCCGAGGATCCGGAAATCGTTGCCGTGATCGGAGCGTGCTGCATTGGACTCCTGCTGCAGAACCCGGTTGGAAACCACAAACTCATTCGTGCTGGCCATCGGATGGAAGTAGACATCCCGGCTGCCATCTGGTTGATAAGGTCCCAAAGTCGTCGAGAAAATGCCGTCATCCCAGCGGAAGGTCTGCCCACCAATGTTCAGATCGTCAGAAAGCGGATCAAAGTCAAAGGAGTTGTGCTTAAAGGACCAGATTCTATCGTTTCGAAGGCTATAAACGTGCAACAGGCGATTGACTAGATCTGGAATGTAGGCGTAGGCATCACCGCACTTTCGCGACTCCACATCGATGGTGATACTGGCTAATCCGCGTCCAATCTCCACGATGTTCTGCGGGATCTCGAAACGCTTCAGCACTCGATCGGTGGCCAGGTCAACAACCCAAATGCTGGGACGCCGAATTTGTTGACGGTTATCTAAAGTGAAAAATGTATAGTTTTTTCATATATGGAGCCCCACAAATTATGTATACTCACTAGGATACTCCAGCATTCCAGTGTCGATGAACCAGAGGCGCTGGCAAGCATCCACAGTGGTCCTATAGACAGACACCAGATTCTCCACACTCACGTTATACTGATTCAAAGCAAAGTTGGGATAGGCAAGTAGATTGGGACTCTGGCTCCATCCATCCCTGGCCAAATCGATGTAGTTCAAGGTGGAAGGGATGCCCTCCTGGCGCCGAGGAGTCGTGACAAAGAGGCGTCCTCGGAAGTGAGTTACACCCTGGGGCACATTGTTGTACTGGATAAAGGATCCGTTGCGGATGCCACCGGAATTGGAAGGGCCGAAGCATGTGGGACGTGAATTGGAGACATGCGGATCTTGGTAAACAGGTTTACATATTTACTATTATAATCAATTTCAACGTGCCTGATAAACTGTGTACTTTTCACTTTAAACGATGCCTATATATTATATACTAATAAGTTAATGGCCGAGCCATAATTTTAATTGTTTCCTCTAAACATTCACAAATGATTATTATTTTTATGACTGGTAATTAATTTACCTGGTATACAAAGCCTGCTCCACAAGTCCCTATATCCATCCCCGCGATTGTAGAAGTCCATTTGTTTCCATTTAAAGACCTCTATCATGGGATCACTATCTGCATAGGTTAGCAATAGCAACCCAGAGATTGCGCAGAGGAGCAGAAAATTCGGAGATAACATTTATAAATATGGGTTACTGTATGGAAACTGTACAATGTTCCGGTCGTTCGTCTTTTCAGGTTGATATTCCGCTTGCGACTGGTGATCAATTTGATCTGTGGCTCGAAAGTGAAATATATAAAATTATAAGAGATGTGCGAATCTCACTCAGACGTTGTCTTTCTTGTTTTAAAAAGATTTTTATAAAACTCTTTTACTTTTTGCTGTTTTGTACAGCATCATTCATAGTATTTGAGTTGAGTCTACATATAAGATGTTCTCGCAAAAGAATTCGTAATTTTTGGAATGTAAAAAAAAGAGTTTTCTAATTTTAGTCAAATTTTTTTATTTTATATATACATATGCCCAGTGGCTAATTTCAATTGACTTATAATTAAAAAACATACTTGTGAAACATTCTTTAATGCAATTTTACACAAGTCACTCACAAACTGTGCCCATCTTGGCCAGCGAAGCGTTTTGTTTCCAGATCCGGAAATTGTAGATATTCGTATCCAACGTGGAATAGATAAAGATGGGCATGGAGTTGGACATGACCCAAATGGTGCCATCCTCGTCGATCTATTAAAATAAGAAAAATTAATTAGTTAAAATGATCCCTATGATCTATGATCAATAAGAATTAATGGCTTATTGATTTTATTACTCACCGACAAGTCGCTGGGATAAATCATATCCATAGCATTGGAATCCACAGAGCCATAGTTACCCGTGGAGATTGGCATGGTTGGCCTCCAGCATCCGACTCCGTTTTTCTGGATTTCGGCGAAGAATATCACCCCGGTGCCGGGATCATAGCCATGCATAGTCGATTGGGTGGATGGGCCTCGGCTTCCTAGCACCCGGAAATCGTTGCCGTGATCGGAGCGTGCTGCATTGGACTCCTGCTGCAGGATCTTATTGGATACCACAAACTCATTCGTGCTGGCCATGGGATGGAAGTAGACATCCCGGCTGCCATCTGGCTTGTGGGCACCCAAAGTGACCGAGAAGATGCCGTCGTCCCAGCGGAAGGTCTGCCCACCAATGCTCAGATCCCCGGAGAGCGGATCGAAGTTAAAGTAGTTGTGCTCGAAGGCCCACATCCGATCGTCTCGCAGGTGGTAGACGTACAGTCGGCGGTACACCAGATCCGGAATGTAAGCGTAGGCATCGCCGCACTGACCCGCTTTCACATCGACGGTGATGCTGGCCAATCCGCGTCCCGTCTCCGCGATGCTCTGCGGAATGTCAAAGCGTTTCAGCACTCGATCTGTGGCCAGGTCAACTACCCAAATGCTGGGACGCCGAATCTGTTGGCGGTTATCTAGTAACGAAAAGGGTTAATAATTTGTAATAGTATTTTTAAAAACCGAAATATTAGAGAGAATCCGTGCTCATTTACCAACAAAATTACTCTAAGCTCTTACAAAGAGCTAATCTTTCCTTATGCAATCTGATTTTAAAATCGGAAAACGAAAGCCCTACGAAAATTCGAATGTATTAAACTCACTTGGGTACTCCAGCATTCCAGTGTCGATGAACCAGAGGCGCTGGCAGGCATCCACCGAGGTCCTATAGACAGACACAATGTTTTCCGCACTCGCGTTGAACTGATTGAGCGCAAAGTTGGGATAGGCCTGCAGCTTGGGGCTCGGATTTGATCCCTCCTTGGCCACATCGATGTAGTTCAAGGTGGACGGGATGCCCACCCGGCGACGGGGCATCGTGACAAATAGTCGTCCCCGGAAATGAGTAGCGCCCATGGGAACGTTGTTGTACGGAATGTAGGGGGCATTGGGGTCATCACTGTCAACACGGCTCTTTATTACTACCGGAGAGTCGCGAGAGGTCATAATTTCACGCTTCCCACGAGAATATCTCCCAGGAAAGACAACGGGAGCTAGTTAAACAGGGAAACAATTTTTAATATTATTATTATTTTTCTAAAATAAATAAAAATATAATTTTGTAAAGTACATTTTTCATATTAACGATATAATATATTCAAATTGTCACAATAATTATAAGCTATGAGTAAATTAGATTTATGCAAATGTTTAGAAAGCACATATTTCTTTTTTAAAATTCACCTGAGTGGCTGGGCCTGTCACGTCTGCCGCCCAACACCGGGTGTCCATCCCCGCGATTGTAAAAGTCCATCTGTTTCCATCTAAAGACCTCTATCATGGGATCACCATCGGCCAGGGAAAGCAGTTCTAGCCCTGCGATTAGGCAGAGAATCAGAAATTGTGGCGATAACATTGCTCTACACAGGCTTGGGGATCTGAATAATGTTCGTCTTCCCAAGCTGAGACTTCAATAGCGACTGAAAGCCAAAGTCAATATGTTCCCAACGGAAATCTATACTCTCACGCTCCGTTGAAAATTACAATTGATTTTGATAAGAGTCCGACTCTCACGAGCTCTCAAACCGGTTCTGTGACTTGTTATTAATATTGTCAATACTAATCGGCACTTAAGATTGAATTATTTGCATACTTATAAATCGTACGAGAGAAATAATATTCTCGAATAATTGGTTTCCTTTTCGCTCAATGAAAGTAAGTCTACGAGATGTGTACAATTATAAAAAACGAGGTTAAGGCGCGGTTTGTAAATTTGTGACTTTTGAATGTATTTACATTAATAACCATGGCATTTAAAAAATTCTTCATTAAAAAATAATATTTTTGAATAAAAGCTTATTTTTTCAGATGTTTAAGTGAACTCGTCAAAGACTTCTCGAAAACTTTATTATAAATAAGTTCCTGATTAACAGGTACAGTTTATAATTACAAGCAAAACACAACCAAACCTTTTCACTTGTAACTAAAACATAAAATAAAAATGATTTATAAACCAGTAAAATATTTAATAATTGCGAAAAGTTAAAGCAATGTAACGAATCTGGCGCCAAACAATATAAAACCAACGAGTGATATTCGATTATTCATTAAAATCGATAGTTGTATCGGTATCAGGGTCGTCGTTGTGATGTAAATAGTTCCTTCTTGTTGACCGCCCATCGATATCGACAACAAAAACCCTCATCACCCCATAACACCACAGTAGTGTAAATAGGCTTTAAATTGCTGTAAGGCCTAGCAAAATGCGGTATAACTTGTTTGCTAGTGCCTTAAAGTTGCTGAATAGCACGAAAACCCACAATTTATTGGTTGTCAACGTGCGCAGCTTGACCGGAGCCGCCCAGACCAATGATGCAGTGGCTCCAACCCCACGACCACCGCCAGTGGATTCCGGAAATCCTGGGGAGGAGCAGCGATCGCTGCACATCGCCGTGATCGGAGTGCCCAATGTGGGCAAGAGCACGTTCATCAACAACACGGTCAACCACCGAGTGTGTCCCACCTCGGCCAAGGTGCACACCACCCGCCAGTCGAACACGGCCATCTGCACCACCGGCCAGACGCAGTTGGTCTTCTACGACACGCCTGGATTGGTGACCCAGCACGAGATCCGGCGGCACCACTTGGACCAGAACTTCAAGAGCGCCTATCGCCATGCCATCCAGCATGCGGACATCATTGCAGTGGTGCACGATGCCTCGAATGGCTGGACGAGGAAGGAACTGCATCCCACTGTTCTGGACACGCTCAAGGCCTACAGCAATTTGCCCAGCTTCCTGGTCCTCAACAAGATAGACGCCCTCAAGTCGAAGCGCCTGCTGCTGGACATGATCAAAACCCTCACTAACGACACATTGACTGTGGGCAAACGAGGAGCTGCAGCAGTGGATCCCCTGGCCAAGGAGCTGAGGATCAACAAGAAGGAGTCCAGCTGGAGCCACTTCAGCGACGTGTTCCTCGTGTCCGCCCTGACGGGCAATGGCCTGCCGGAACTGCAGAACTACCTGGTGGGCCAAGCCAAGCCGAGGTCTTGGAAATACCCAGCCGACATCCGTACCGACTCAAGTCCAGAAGCTCAGATTGTGGAGAGCGTGCGAGCCCGCCTGCTGGACTACTTGCCGCAAGAGATCCCCTACAACCTCAAGTGCGAAATGGAGTACTATAGTGTGGAGAAACGTGAGAAGGATCCCACTCCCATTATCAAGACTCGTTTTAATCCCAGATTCGTTTCTTTCAGATGTGATCTACACCTCTGTGCAGGTTCAGTGCCCCACCACGCGAATTGAACGTCTAATCTGCGGCGAAGGCAATGGAAAGCTAAGGCAAATCACGGAGAGGGTTACCTCGGACCTCGTGGAGATGTTCGGCCAGGCGGTGTCCCTCACCATATCCACGGTTTCCAAGGGCAAGAAGAGCGCCTCATAATCTGTTGTTAATTACTTGTACTTTATTTGTAACGTTGCATAAACCTAAGAGTTCACAAAAGCTTCAAATGCGCCACCAGTTTGTCCAGATCCTCGGCAGGAGCAGGGCCCAATCCGAGGACCGTGGCCGTGCCGGATTCCAGTTGAGTGCGCCCAGCATCCCTCACCATGGCGACCACCACGTTCGCCTGCTGGGCCTTTTGTTCCAGCGAGCTCAGCTGCTCGAAGTTGTCCACTCGCAGCACGATCTTCGGCTGTCCCAGGCGACACCATCGCTGCAGGATGGCGTTTTGCAGCTTGGTCCCCTGGACAGAGCTCTGGTAGCACATGACCGCCGCATGGGCGCACTGGGCCGCCGTCTTCCCCTTGGACATCTTGAGGTCGGAACGGACCACCAGCGCCAGTTTGGTGGACTTGCCGAAGGCCAAACCGTTGCTGAGGAACTTCTGCAGGAGGTTACTTGACGTGGGCATACTTCTGGCTCTGCTGCTCCACGTACTTCTGCATGCACGCGCGGAACTCCTTGACCTTGTCCTGGCAAGCCCTCCAGTCGCCCGTCTCGGCGATGCACTCCTGCACCTTGTAGTGGAGCTCTATGCAGCCCGTCTTCTTTAGCATCAGTTCCACGGGGTCCTGATCAGTCGCTGCGGACATTTTCTGCTCGCCGGTGGAAATCGCTGCAGTTCGTTTCGAATTACGAAATTCGGGTAGGGTTGCCAAGGAGCCGATAGATAATACCGATTACTACTGTGCGATGTGAGTTTTATAAAAATAGTGACTTTTGTATACCCTTTCTGTTTTATTTTTGGGATCTTAAATCAAGTAAGCTACGTTAACTGAAGTTTAGACTTTAAATTTAAATACAAAGTAGGTAAACAATTTTTAATTAGTTTAAACACATATGATAATGACTAAAAATGAATTTTTTACAACCTATTCTGTCTTGTATTTAATCAGAGAGATCCAACATTCGGTCGTTTTATAAGGAAAAAATCTTCAGATTATTCAGCTTATTTTATGTATTTGACGAGCTTAAGGCCTTAGCTGCTAGAGCTCTTAATTTAGTTAGCCTATAGTTTTAACTTTAAGCTAGCTTTATATAAATAAATAAATAAATGTATTTGCTACTGTGTATAATTTAAATTATTAAAACAACTTTATTCACTTCTTCCTAAACTGTTAACAGTTCTTGTGTGTATTGTTTTAAGATCAAATCCATTTAAATAGGGTACAATTTTCATTATTTAAATTCGTAAGTAACGGTAATTTGCGGGTGAAAGTCTGGCAACGCTGTTCATCTAGGCTCAATCGAATTTTGGGCGCGAAGGTCGATCGACACCTGTCTGATCCTAGAACCATCTATACGCCCATTGAGGCGCTACGTTAATAATTACAGTCCACATGCCCGGAAAACAACGTGAAAAATAGATTTCCCACCAAAAAGCAGGTGCAAATCAGTGTGACCATTAAATCCCAGTGCCCCCGCCTCGCGTTATGGTGAACCGACTCGCAGGCGCCACGGTCACACCGTTCCAATTGCAACGAGAAAACGAACGAATTGCAACGAGCAGGCGAAAAATCACAAAAAGCGGAAAATCACAACAATCGTGGGTGCAAACGGAACGGAAACTGAACTGCGAGGCAACGGCACGAAGACCCGGAAAATCGGATGGCACGCCAGTGAAAAGCGCGAAAGCAGAGGCGCACTTGGCGCGTTTCGTGGGGCGAAGCGCGTTGCGTTCTTTTCCAAACCGATTTCGATTCCGAATCCAAAAACCAAACCAATCCAATCCCCACACTCACACACCAGCACCAGCACACACACACACACACAGACACGCGCGCGCATACAGTGAACGAGTGAAAGTGCATCTACATCTGTGATTTCGTATATAATAATGCGTCGCGCATACGCGGATTTGGCCAGCAGAAGCACCAAAGACTAACAAGTGATCCGGATCCGGGGATTGAGAGTTGGTTGGGCTAATCCCCCGCCCCCGCCGTGTGAAACCCCGTGAAATGGCCGATCAGGTGGCGCACACCAAAGAAACGGATGCGGATGAGCCGCTGGTGAATGGCGAACTGCCATCGGGGGAGGAGACGCCTCCCTGCTGCCATGTGATGTCCCTGTCCGCCATGGACGTGGATGCGGACGCGGATGTTGATGTAGATGCGGATGCGGAGGCGGATGCCACATCCAGCTCCACTTCCCAGTTGAATCCGTCGCCACCGCCTGCTGGTGTCCAACAGGCGAAGCCGGCACGGAGCAGCTCACCGCCATGCCATCTCCTGGAGCGGCTCAACTTCCCCGAGGGCAACATCATCAACACGCTGCACACGATCCTCGCACTGCCTCCCTTCGATCCCTATGCCCCCGCCCCCAAGGCGGAGACGGTCTACAAGGAGGTGGTGTCGCTGATGCAGTGGAGCCAGCGGGAGGACAACGCCATCGAGCTGGAGCTCAGCGACAAGCTGCTCCACGAGTGCGAGCACAAGGGCGGCGATCCCAACGATGAGACGCGGTCGTACTTGGTGGGTTTGCCAAAGGGAATTGGATAATATATGTTGGGTTCCACTGTTATAGGCCTGGGGAAACACGGAAATAGAATAAGATTTACTTTACTGTTTATTACTATTGGATTATTCTGAAAATATGAAAAGTAATATAATTAGAAAGGTATGTTTTTACTTGTCAGGACTGCTCAATACTAGTTATTGGATCGATTTTTCATCATAATTAGATCTGGAAATAGAAAAATTGGCTTATTGGATAGGTCTTCTACAATTCAAATATATTTACTCGCTGCCTAGTTCCTTAGATTCCATATGAGTGTGTCTATCTCAATACTTAAATGGATTAAAATGAGCTTAATTAAAAAAATATATTTTGTATTCTATTTTCGGTGTTATATATTATATTTTTATCATTTATCAACTAAGGTTTACTTACTCAAATTGTCACTTTTTCAGATGGCCATTGAGAACATGCGTCTCTTCTCTGAGGATCCGAAGAATCCGCTGCGTGACGCCGACGGACAGCTGCGTGCAATTACGGTGCGTTCGCCTGAAATATAGAACTCTTTAAATAAAACGTACTCCTAATCCACTGTAGCTATATTTCCAGAATCTTGCCTTCATATTTGTGAAGCACCGGAAGGAGGAGTTCTTCACATTTTGTTCCTGCAAGGAATGTCTCGAATACCGCGAAACCATCATGGCCATCATGATGGATCAATTTAAGGCTGCGCACATGGTGGTCATGTTGCTCGACGTACTGATCAAGGCCTACAGCCCCATGTTGAAGTAAGGATTATCTTAAAAAATCTGAAAAAATGTTATTCTTATATTAAAGTCGATCTAATAAATGGAATTAATGAAATAATCAAAAATCTTCTTTACAGAAACGATGCTGCCTATAATAAGTTTGAGAAGCTGCTTGAATGCAACAAGGAGATCTATTGGATTACTAGCGGCTATCTCTACGATAAGAATGCCGAATATCTTGATTTTATTGATGATACAGCGATCTCCGATAATATGATATTAGTGCTATTCAGCGCCATGTAAGTAAACACCGAAGACCAGTATTGTTTACTCCATGCTTATAAGCCTTGAATTCGATTCCAGCTTGATGGCCAACAATCCGATGTTGCTGCTACAAATACTCGCCTATAATGTGGAATGCATTGTGAAGGCATTCTCCGAGGGCATGATCGAGATTGCCCAGAATATACAGGAGAACGAGAAGATTTCCGCAGAGAGGATGCTGACATGTAAGAGCAATATGAAAGCACCAAGCTTTATACATGGGTTCAAAATATATTTTTCAAGTGATTGCATGAATATTGCATTAATTAAGGGATAGTAAATTGTACTTACCTATTTATTTAATCTCTCTTCCATTTAATTCCTTTCAGACATTCTTGACGGCTACTCCGATCTGAATTGCATCTCGCAGAAGATCTCCCTCAGCCTGTTTGCGTTTGAGAACGATTTCCTGCGCAAGTTCAAGCTCTCGTGGGTGCTCCTGTGCCAACGTCTGTTCCAGCAACATGTGTTCACGCCCCTGGCGGATACCATGCTGGCCTGCATCCTGTCCTTGAAGGAGGCGGCTCCATCGGCCCAGACGACGGCGCTGATCAAGCGTTACATGCTGTTCGACGAGCACATGCACTCCATCGAGCGGCGCTGGACGGACATCTGGATCGAGCTGAACAAGTTCAACTTGTCGCCCACGGAGCACGAGCGCCGGATGGGCCTGCTGGATGTGTACAACATATTCGACAAGGTCGTCCTGGACGCCACCTCGTTCTCGCTGCCGGACATTAGCGACGATGAGTTCATCGACTTCCAGCGCATCGTGGATCGCCAGCTGGCCTGGAAGAACATCATGGCCTTCACAAAGCTGAAGTGGCCCGACGGTTTCTACGATCCGCCCAATAAGCTGGTGCACGAGGATCTCTGCAAGAAGTGCAATTCGCTTCTCGAGCACCATAACGAGTAAGTTGCGGTTGTCAGGAGATCTAAAGAAGAGTATACAAATTCTTATCTAGAAGCGGATTCTATATCCAAATCAATCAATAAAAAAGCTAGAAAAGATTGAATTCAATATCTCTTGAACAACAGATTATTCTGAACAATTTTCCAAAAACTCTTAAAGAAATTTAACTTACATATTTATCTTCCGGCAGGAACTGTAAATGCATAACTTGCTCCATCGCCGGCACTCCTTTGCGACCGCGACAAGCGGGCCATTGTGCCAAGTGCACAACGCTCGGCATTGTCGAGAAGGATCCGAAGCTGATGAAGTCCAAAATCCTCAGCACCTGCACCAGTGACGAGGCTAAGCACAATGCGGCTATGGCGGCCACCTCGAGCTCCTCCGCCGCGCAGCAGCAGCAGCGACGCTCCAGCGATCTCCCGGAGGATGAGTCACCATCCGGAAGCGGCGGCAGCAGCAGCGGATCGGTGTTCCGGCGACAGGCGGAGCAGACCGATACCCTGCGAACCACATATCACATCGCATGGGCGGTGTTTCAGCACCTGACCACCAGGAAGCGCTACCGCCACGAGTCGATCGAGGCGCAGTTCTTCTGCGGCGAGAACTGTCGGGTCTCCGCCTGCCAGCTGGCCAGAAAGATCCTGGCCAACCAGCTGTCACCGCCGCTGACCAAGTATCTGCTGCGCTGCTTCCAGCCGTTGTCGTTCACGCGGGAGGAGCTGCGCTCCACGCTGCCCTCGCTGATGTTCTTCAACCGCAAGCTGGCTCCGAGTCCCGCCGAGCTGCAGGAGCTGAGGAACCAGCACTACGTGTACAAAACCTACTGGACCTTCGTCCTCTCCATCTACGCCAACTTCTTTGTGAAATTCAACTCAAGCAGCACGGACTTTGGTCACCTGGAACTGCTCAAGGGGGATCTTCGCCTGCGGCTGAACAGTGTAATTGGCGACAAGGACGACGGTCGGTTCGAGCAGTTTTTGGCCCAGGTTATTGGGTAAGTTCTTGACAAAGTGCTTACCAAATCGAATGTTCTCCAACAATTTGTTATAACTTCTGCAGATACTCACCTTTCAAAATCTCTGATGAGTAAGTATGGCGATTAAGTACACATTACATTTATTCTTCATCTTTTTTAAAATTTTTTTGCTTTCTGCAAACCATTTTGCAAGGACTGAGATTTTCTTTTTTTGACTTTTGTGAACTGACAGGTGCTTTTAATGGGGCCTCTCTACACCGTTAAGCAATCGATTAGGGTTGCCCTTTTAATATATTATAGAAGTGAAATTAAAAGTACTCATTTGTATTGACCTTTTTTAATTAGAATTTATATACAAATAAATAGATTTAACATGGAAGTTTGTGAAAATCATCTTTCTAATGAGTTCAGTGTTGTTAAATAAAATATATTGCAATATATAGTGACTTGGCAACTTGGTTACTATCCCCTATCGATTGTTGCTTAATTAAACATTACTCATTTTAATCTCGTAAATACTTGTCCAAAAAATATCTAAAAAATATAAATAATAATAAGAAAATTTAAAATAATAAATTATACAAACACAAATCACAAAATCTAAATCAAAGTGATAGATTACAAATATTTGACAATTTGTAACACAGCAGGCTGCTGTTTCGCATGACAGCGACTGACATGTGAAAATAGGACTTGAAAAAGATAATCTTGATTATTCATATTTGTAATTCCCATTGCAGTTTTACGCTGGGTGATGCCAACATAGAGAAGATGCAGTTTGGAGTGGATCAGCTCATGATGTTGCACGATTCTCAGATAATGTAAGTCTTAAAAAGAAACAATAGACAAAACAAATTTCATACATTTTTAAAATATTAATCTGTTAATAACTAAACCAATAAAATGTATCCTTGCAGAAAACGCACTAAACCAGATAGCACTACGGGTCTATCGGGTGCCAAATCCAAGGCTGGAGAGTCGAACTTGTCGCAATCCGGAGGCAGAAATGGCGATGCGGCAGGCAACAAGAAGAGCAAGGAAAAGATGCGCAAATGTGAGTGCCATACATCCAATTATTCTGTGGGTTATATCAATTTCTCATTTGCCATCATTTAGGCTGTGCCGACTATGCGGATATTGGTGAGCCCTGCAAGGAGAATCACTCAAAGAAACGTGTCAAGAAGGAGTGCAACCATGCGCGATTCAATGAGACGCGTGACCGTCTACGTAAGAAGCTCTCTCAGATTGTGAACGACCGGAAGACCAAGTCCACGGAGGAGGCGCCGCCATCCAAGGCTAAGTCTACCATGCCGGAGCCAGCTGCTGTGCCCGCGCCGGTAGCGATCCCACCGAAGCGGCCGCCTAAGGCCGAATCCCTTCCGCCGAACCAGCCACCAAGCCTGAAAGTGTTCGCCACGGCACAACTGCAGTCCTCCAGCAATCCTCGGAAGATGCCTCCGGCAGCTGCTGCAGCGGCTGCGGCAGCATTAAACGAGATTGGTGACCAGGAGGAGCAGGAGGGCGACAACAGTCTGCTGCGCCTGGACAGCCTCTGCAAGCGGCTTCAGATGCACACAGATGCCACGGATGCCTCCGCTGCGGCAACGGCGGCCGAAGCAGCGGCTGCCGTGGCCGCTTTCAAACGTGGAGGAGGCTTTCCAGCGGACTACAGCAAGGAGGACATGATGCAGGACTTTGCCGAGTTCCTGGGCACCTATACCTATACCCGTGAACAGGACCAACAGCGCTGGATAAACGAGACCCTCAACTTTATCGAGGGCAAGTCCCAGCAGCCGCAGACCGCCAACCCGAAGAAGGCAGCCAAGAAGGCCAAGCAGAAGATGCGCAAGGAGGAGGAGAAGCGCATCAAGGAACTTGAAGACCTACGCGGACAGTTCCTGGACATCTACTTCAAGGAGTTCATCGACAAGTACGAAATGAAGGCGCTGACGGCTGCGGGCGGCCGGAAAAGGGAGAAGAAGCGCATCGGCGAGCTGGAGGCGAATATCAAGAACCTACAGCGGGCCAAGGCTAAGGTGGAGACGGTGATCCTCGAACTTATTGCCACCGTCAAGCAGACGAACAACGAGTTCAAGTTCTCCTACCTGCCCACGAAGCAGCAACAGCTGGCCAAGATGGCCCAGCTGGAGGAAATCCTTAATGGAGTCTCGACCGCTCCCGCTGTCGAGACCGTTAGACAGGCTCCGCAGTATCCAGAGTTCAGTAGCAGCACCTATTATTCACCACCAGGATTAGGGCAGCAGAACACCCCCGTGTGTTTTGCTCCTCCCCAGCAATCGCAACATCCGCCTCAACTCTCACGGGATGTGATTGCCGCCATGGCGGCCAACTCCATCACTGCCGATCCCTCCAAGCGCATAGTGACCATACGCCGAGTGCAGCTGCCCCATCCGGGCGCCGAGCAGCAGGTGACCGTGGTGGCCAAGGGCAGTGCTCCGCACGAGGACAAACTGCTATACACCTTTGTCAACGGGCACATGGTGGCTTCCGGTCCGGCTCAGCCGGAAGAAACTCCCTCTCCGCCTGTCGCAGTTCCGGCTCCAGCGCCAAGTATTCCCGAGAAGAGCGCCAAGGCCAAGAAGAAAGAGGCTAAGCGAGCTGCAGCAGCGGCGGCGGCAGCAGCAGCGGCGGAGGCAGAAGCTGCAGCGGCAGCGGCGGCGGCAGCAGCAGCTGCTGCTGCGGCGGAAAAGGAAGTCAAGCTGAAAAGCAAGAAGCAAGCGAAGAAATCAGCCGTCGCTGTGGCCACCGCATCGAGTTCCACTGGGAGCAGCAACTCCTCCAAGACCCAGACGCCGCAGAGCACGCGCGAGAGTTCGGTGTGCAGTGTGAAGCCAAAGACTGCACCCAAGAAGCCGGCTGCCAAGCCAGCCAAGGTGGTGGAAGTTGCGCCAGCGCCCGTTCCAGAGCCAGAGCCACAGAAGAAGCAGAAGCGTCTTAAGTCGAGGCTGGACCCTGGCCAGCTGGACAACAATCCATTCAAGTCGCTGCACATGCAGGATTCGTCGGAGGGCGAGTGGGAAACTGGCAGTGAGTCGGAAGACGGCGAGGAAATCCCAGCACCAGCGCCGCCGCCAATTAGGCAGCAGCCCAAACTGCCAGCTGCTCCTGCGCCCAAGCCAATTGCTCCCCCAGTTGTCACAAAACCGAAGCCAGCTCCGGCACCAGTTGCCGCTCCCATCAAGAAGGTTAAGCAACAGGAGGCTCCTCAAAAACAGCAGCAGGCGCCGCAGCCCGCGAAGGTTCAAGCCCAGACAAGAGGCAAGTCTTCTTCTGCTTCCGCTGGAAAGTCCAATCCGCCGCAGCAGCAGCAGCAGTATCAGCAGGAAAAAGCGCCACCTGCCAAGAGCCAGTCGCAGCGTCCTGCTGAATCCGCGAGAAAGCAGAAGCAGGCTCCTGGGCATCTTGAATCCAATCGCAGTGCTCCAAGCCAGCCGCCTCCGCAGACGCACCAGCAGTCGCGAGGTGGACGGGGCAATGGTCGGACCAAGCCCTCAACCGGTGGTCAACAGCAACAGGTCCAGCAGCACTCCAACCCTCATTCAGTTGAGGCGAGTGCTCCTCCAAAGAGATCACAGCGCGGTAAGCGCGGACATCGCCAAAAGCAGGGTGAGTAAGGGGAAATTTTTGAAACACGGCATTTTGGTAACTACAATTTTATCCAATCAATATTTGTGTTCTTTCCCCGCATCCAGAGGATCTCTCCGGCATTCCACACAACATGGGCTATTTCAATCCCAACGAAGTTGCCATACCTCCCCCGCAAACTGGAAGCTATGCCAGCACCCTGACCCAGCAGATGCAACACTTACGCATCGGCCAGTCAGGTGGCAGTTCCAGCTCAAAGCAGGCATCGCAGTCTCCCAACTGCAGCATCATGGACCAGCTGAATCGGGGTGTGCAGGTGGAGCATCTCTCTCTGCCGCCTGGTATCACGCTCACCAAGGTGGACCCGGCCAAGAGCGAGCAGTTGCGCCAGAAGAGCGAGTCCATACGACTGCTGTCCAAGCCTCTGGCCGAGCAGCAGCAGCAGCCACAGCAGCACCACTTCCAGCAGCCGTCGCACCTTCTGTCGAGCTACTATGGAGCAGCCGGAGCCGCTGGCATGGATCCCAACGGTGTAATCATGGTTGAGGCCAATCCGCGGCCAAATCGCAATAGCCAAGCTCCTTCTGCTCCTCCAAACGTGGCTGCAGCGGCCTCGGCGGCAAGTGCCAGCGGAAAATCCTCGAGGCGCCGCCGTCGCAACCGTGGAAAGTCCGGTGGTGGAGGTGGCGGCAACATTGGCAGTTCTGGAGCAGCCAACAAGCAGCGATCGGGAGGAGGAGGAGGCGGAAATGGTTCTGCGGATAACCAAAAACCAGCGGTCTCGCCAGCCACCATCGAAGCCAATGCCAGTGGCAATATTATCACCCTGCGCAATCCAATGTTCCACCAGGGCAATGGGCCAGTGGCTGGCGGAGGTATGATGCCACCCAATCCCAACCCGATGCCCCCAGGTGAGTTTATTAAATTGGAAATATAGCAACCATAATATAATGCACATATTTTGCAGTGCGTAACTTTGCCGCTGGTCTCCCCGTTGCTCCACCCATGGCCATGGATCAACCCGCCGCAATCATCAAGAACGAGAACGGCATGTTCACCATACGCAATCCGGCGCTTCACCAGGCGGTGACCAATGGCTTGGCCATGGGCGGCTACCGGCAGTTCGGCAGCAATGTCAACTACTATACGCCCCAGGAAGCTGTGGCCGAGGCTGCTCGAGCCACGCAGCAGAAGCAGCAGCATCAGCAGGCCTCTGCTGCCACAGTTGGCGGCCAAGTCGTCGGCAGCAGCAATACCTCGAATTTCTCCTACTTCTCCAGTGGATCGGCCAGTGGCAACAGCAGCGGAAGCAGCAATGGCGGCAACGGGACGCACAACAATATCAGTATTAGCTGTACCAACGTTCCCCCGAGCAACGCCGAGAGCGGAGGCAACAGTCCTGGCAGACTGGTCGGCGATGCGGCAGTGATTGCCCGTCCCAAGCAGTCGCAGAAATGTCTTTCGGCCATTGGCAGTGAGCTGAAGCAGAAGGCCAAGGACAGTAAATGGACGGGCTATGGCCAGCAGCAGCAGTCGTCGGATTACAATTCGGCGGGAGCAGGAGGAGGCGTTCCTTTGCAGGAGAAGTACCAGCAGTCGAGCTACTACAACGGCTTCGAGGTGTTCTCAGCGGCAGCTGCCGCCGCTTCACAAGGTCCTGGCAGCGGCGGTGGATCGAGCGAATGCCACATGCATCACAGCTGTGGCGACGACTCTCCGCCGCCCACCATCACCGGTTTCAATTCCTACCTGGAGGGCATCCCGAACACCGGGGTCATTCGCTACGACGACGCCGCTTTCCTCAAGAACTTGATACCGGGCCAGCATCTCAACAACGAGGTGCGTGACGGGTCTGGGATCTGGTCTTACGGGCAAGAGGTCCTTTTGAACTACCCAAACCATCCGGTATCCATTTGGAACTATGAAACCTATCCATTCATTTCATTTTTCTCATCCTGATCAAATCATTTATATGCACATTTTTAATTTGAATTAAAAAATCGTACTAATGAATGAAAAATAATACCGAAATTAAGTTGTCTAATCTTTTAATAATTTGTTTATAAGCAGACTTGCCTAATCCATTGAATTTGCCTTCGCAGGTCTCCATACATAATATATCGGAGTCCAACTTCACGCGCAACAATGCGTCGCCATCGCCGCACCACGTGGAGATCACCAGCGTATTTGGAAGCCGGGTGCGTTCCTCGAACGCCTACGATCCTCAGCAGCAGCAGCAGGGTCCAGGAGCCAACTACTGCGACAGCGTGGCCGCCGACTATGGCAGTGGTGAGTAGTGATTATCAGCTAATGTAGTTGCCCAAATGACGAGCTCCCCTCTTTTAGATTCCCACCTCTTTGTTCAGAACAATCTGCTGACGCGAATGCCACAGCCGCCGGCGCCACCGGATCCCTTTGGCTACGACTTCGACCCCTCGGTGGTGCCGGGCGGAGGATCGAAGGCGGCCAGCGTGGCCAGCGACCTGAACGAATTCCTGCGCCGCAGTCCGCTCAGCCAGCGAACCTCGCCGTACAGCCAGGACGAGAGTGCCGCCGCCCTGGAGACGTTCGTCCAGAACATGAGCGCGCTGCAGATCGCGAGCGATGCCGAGCAGTGCTCGCGGCTCAATGGCACGGCAACCGGTGGTGGACCGGGCGATGCCCCCTCGGCGGATGCCACCGCCGGAGGAGCCGCCAATGCGGCCGCCGCCTGGTGGTGAGCCACATGACAAGAGGTGCTGCATGGCCAGCAGATTGATTTGAACTCCTTACATTCATCCCACTCTCTCACATACGCAGACATTTCATCGATAGGGCTGAGAAACGATTAATGAAAACCAGAAAAGAACGAAACATAAAAATACAAAAAACAGAAAAGCATCCAAGAAATCATTTAAAATGGCTTAGGAGTCAATTTCAATGTTTCAACAAAAAAGAAAAAAATAAAGAAAAAATTAACTTAAATGGAAGTTCACATGCACGGTGGTTTCATTGACAAGAACATTTGAATATAAAGTATTCTGAGGGTATGGGTATTATATTTTTTAAATTAATTTTTAATAATTAATAATGGCTTTTATTTTATCAAACGAGCCCATCTAAATTACACCTTCATGAGATAATTGGATTTATTTTAAATTTTCAATTTGATGCTAGTAATTATAAAAACGTTATTCTTAAGATTCACGTATAAGATGCTCTGTGGAGTGGCTGAAATACTTGTTTGCGTTCAAATCTCAAAGACAAGGGATCCGGAGGCGTAGCTGACGCTGGAGTCCTCCATGTCCTGGCACTGGCTGCTCTGGGCGTACTTGAGAAACTTGAAACTCATCTTGTCGTAGCCCTGATCCTGCAGGGCCTTCACGGCGCCCAGCATCACTCCGATGGGATGGCGGCCGCATATCGTGTTATTGTACTTGCGCAAGTACTCAGTGAAGGACTGCGGACTGAGCGTCTCGATGATGTCCATACCCTGCTTATCCAGCTTCTCGATGGACTTGTGGATGGCGCCGCAGGAGCGGTCGTAGTACGTGTAGCTAAAGCGCTGGCCCCAGTGGCAGAAGTCGGAGGATATCACAAACAGGTTGGTGGGGTCCATCAAGTAGGGGGCCAGCAGGCTACCGTACTGCGCCTCCTGCTCGGGATTGAGCGAGCCCACCAGGATAGGCACAATGGTGAAATGGTCCCTGTAGCTGGAGGAATTTTATAAGTATAAGAGAGTCTTTCAGCGAATAAAGTATTTAACTTACTCCTCCATCACTTTAGCTATGTAAGGCAAATGCATCTCAATGGAGTGCTCATCCTCATCAGTTTTCATGTCCATCCAAGAAAACAGTCCAGTCTTCTCCAGCTCAGCGTTGACTAAAATCAATCGGTAGTTAAATTAAAAATCAGATATTTGCCACTCTGAACAATCATACTCTGAGTATCAATTTTGAGATCGTAGAGGGGAGTCCTGTATTTCTTCGCCACGGATAAGGCACAACCACGCAGGCGCACATGATGCGAGGGACCCAGTATGAAGATTCGCTTGCTGCAAGCAAATGTTCAATTGTCTTGATTGAAAGCTATAATTTCAAGTCCTTACACGACAACAGGGCTGACTTGGCGATAGGCGAACGCTCCGCAGGCACCACAGTACGTGTATCCAGCGTGTCTGGGGAGAATTCAGGAAATACAATAAGGATATCTGCTTAAATCTGATTTTAACTTACGGAGCAATAATTGCGCGAGCAGGACCATGCGAAAGATCCGCAGCACCCAACCAGCGGTCCAACTGCCTGGAAAGCTCAGTGCCTGAAAAACAAGTAGGAAAAATGAATATGTAATTAAATAGTAATACATTTAATTATAATAACTTTACTAATTGGTAAGTAACATGTTAACTAACATGGTTAACTAGAAAACATTAAAAAGGGTTCATATAAGCCGACTTAGTTGGCTTTGCGTTGCCTAGCAGCAAACAAACAAAAAGTTTCAGCAGTTCTATTAGACTTATCCTGAATCGACATAATACTGCAGCGATATAAGTTATTAAGTACTGTTTAAAATTTTAGTTGAACATTCCGCCATGGATAATGATAAGGAAAAGCACAGCGATGAGCTCATGACTCGCATTCGGAATGAGCTGACAGCCATTATATCGCAGGAGTAAGTTTCACAGGCATCATAACAGATACCTTTTAGGAAATATGATATATTTTCTTATGTATATATTACAGAGCAACTGGCGATTCCGAGAGGCAGAAATCAAACGATCTGCTCTTGAGTCCCAATCCGCTGCCCATTTTCGGGGCAATAAAGAAGACTAGGCCGGTAAAATCTGGGAAATCAAAGAAGAATGTGGGCAAGACCTCATCCGCAGGCAGTGCAAAGAGTTCGTCGGCGGCAAGCGGTTCGTCTAAAGATCGCTTGGCGGGAGGAGATGGCCCGAACAAGGATTCGGGTGCGACTTCTACTTCCTCCAGCTATTCGCTGAGATCGGGCTATGAGGGCCCGCCCAAGGATCGCAGTGCCCGAGCCGAGTTTATGGAATCGCATGCGGCCAAGAGCCTCGATGACGACGTGCAGAAGATGCAGTTGGAGCTGAAGCAGAGCTACGAGCTCTTCCAGGGCATCGGCGAGAAGTTCGAGTCGGTTAACTTTACGGGCTTGAAGAACCGCATCCGGGACTTGAACCTGAACGACTCCAACAACCAGATGGGCAAGGCGACTACCCAGGAGCTGCAGAAGATGTTCGACCAGCGCTTTCTGCAGAATCGCCTGGACAAGCTGACCACGGACGCCACGCAGGGATTCCGCCGCCATCCCGGTGAATTCGGCGACATTCCGGAGCTGAGCACGTTCTTCAAGGCGTGCACGCAGCTGGAGCACGGATTGGATGCACTGCGTCAGCAGCGACGGCGCAACAGCGAGCTGGAGAAGCGCCTGTGCTGGGCCACCGAAATAGCCTACGATCGCATGGACGAGATTCGCAATGCGGTGGGTTCCGATCCGGAAAAGAACTTCTGAATGGCCAATTATTGAAGATATTTCTACTTATTTTATGGTTCATCCTAGAGTTCATTACCCGCACACACACACTGGTGCACCACATACATGTATATCACCCACACACACGGTGCAAGTGCAATTGATTGTGTTATCTTTTTTTCATGGATGGGCAATTACTCACCCGAATCCGTGTACCAGCTGCCTGCGTGGGTTGCTCTTCTGGCCGACATGTTGGTGCGATATCCCGAATAGGTCTGTTTAGTCAGGTAGAGCTATTAACTGGCAGTTACTTGTACAAAAAACCTCTTTGTTTTTTGTTATTGCTGCCAGCAGTGTGACCGTGGCGACTGTTTTTAAAAATCCCTCTTGCAAATCAGGGATGGCAAGCAGGTGTTTTCATGGGCTATCGATAAATTAGCGAAGACACTCTCCTAACATTTGTGTGGAAATCAAAAATATTTATTACCCGAAAAATATCGATATGTCGAGTATTTTTAATATTTATTAGTTAATAAGTAATATAACCATAAGGAACTTTAATACTCAAATTTAAGACTATTGAACACGTATGTGTAAAAGACTTAAATTACTAACAATGGAACTTTGGTTCTGAAATGTATAATTTTATATGTATACATTTATAAAAATTCAAAATCAGCTGACTGTGTGACAATCCGCAAACCGCTGAGAAATGTAGAAAATAAATATACCCTGGTGTGTCTTTTCGCGTTTTTAGTATCTATAAATTATAAAATATCAAAAAAATATCTTTATAAAATAACGATATACGATAGATCAGGTGAAAAAATATCACGATATAAATATTTATTTTTATTTAAAAATTATCGATACATGATTATTTGGCATGATAGCGTCATTTGCTGTACTAAAACCTAAAATCCGCCGTGTTCGTATTCCGCCATTTTGAAAGCTGCGAGTGGAATTTGGACGCGTTGCTGGTAAATTAATTGTGGGAAAACTGTCCGAAAAGTGCACAAAATTTGTGAAAAGTGGTCGGCGACGGTGTGCGAGCCCCGCCGCCAAGTGTTTGCCCCCGAAAATGGTGTGTGGCCGCGTTTTTGGCACGTGAATTTCAGTCCAATTGTGAACTCGCAAAAAAGAAAAGAAAAGAGAAAGAAAAAAACCGACGCCGCCGTCGCCGCCGCCACAAAGGAATAGGCGAATAAGCGAGAGCAAAAAGGCAAAAACGAGAGAAAAGAAAATCAAATTGTGCGCCGCTGATTGCGTTTCAGCAATTTAATAATACTAAAATCCACGGCAGCGGCGATTTATCTACGGATTACACTCTTATATATTTCCATTTACTGCCTTTCTGTTTGCAACGAGTGTGCGCCTGTGTCAGTGTGCGAGAGTGTGTGTGCGATAAACGTGTACAAGAAAAATTTAAACGTGCAGAATTCTGATGAATTTTAAAGCGGAACTACTTTAACATGTATGGGTGAAATATATGTATGCGTGTGAGTGTGATTTCGAGTGGGTGCACGCACACTTGGCCAAGTATTGTTGCGGTTTAATGCAAAGTCGAGTGCGTGAGTGTGAGTGAGTGAGCGAGTGAGCAACGCCTGCCATATTCTATGCAAAACATAAATAAAATTGTGCAATAATTTCCCCCCTCCCCCCCACAGTCACACACGCACACAGTCGCAGATACATACATTCTCTCTTTGAAATATGTGTGTTTTTTTTTTGCGCCCGCCTAGTGACAATACACACGCAAGGTTCACTGCGCAACACCCCCCGCCCCCCTTTTCTACACCACTAACATCACCACCACCACCCCCCTTTTGCCCACGCCACTGCAACATGCTGTCTCATCGTTGTTGTTTTGCCGCCGCCACATTTGGTGCGAAAGAGAGGGGGAGAGGCCGAAAGCAGCGAGTTTGGAAACCAACTAAAGCCTCATGTTGACACATTTCAACCGGGAGTTTTCGTTCTTTCCTCCGGACTAAAAAGCCTTTAAAGGGTGAAAGTGCTGCTTATCGCATTTTGGCGTTTCTTCTCCGCGAATCGCAGCTTTAAAGTATATAAATTGTTTTCCTTTGCGCCCGCATATTGATTGGAAGGTACAAGCATACAAAACACGCACACACACACACTCGGCTACCGTTGGAATGGCGCTGCAGTTGTGTGCGTGTGTTTATGCCGATTTAAATACACAAAATGCCAAGTGAAAAAGTTTGATAAAGTTGCGAATGTCCATTCAAATTGACGCTTGTTTCTAGTTTTATTACAATTTTTGCGCTTGTCGTGTTTTTGTCGTTGCTCCCTCTCTCTCTTTCTTCGTTCGCCCTTTTACTGTTCGACGTGCCTGTACCCATCACACAAACACTCGCACATGCACGACAGAAACACACTCACACACATGAAGAGGCAGACAGACAAGCAACTCTGGGCTCCCTCCTCCCCCTCCACCTCCCTACCCCCACCCACTCGAATTTGCAACGGGAAAGTTGTTGGTGTTGTTGCTCTGCAGTACTCAAAACTCCGGAGAGGATTACAAATGGTGTTTTTGTTTTTGCCAAAACGGAAATACAGGCAAACTTCTGCAGCATAAAGAGTTCAAATTATACGGATGGTTATTTATTTAGTTTTTTCCCCCTCTTCCCTTGGCAACTTTTTGCGCACTTTTGGGTTATCAAAATAATTTAAAAACCTTGGAATGCGGAAATAGTTGAAATTACTTAAAGAGCTTTTCAGAGTAGCCCCAAACATGTGAAGGAAATAACTTTTAGTTTAAAGGTGGATCAGAAAGTATCTTAACTGATATGATTGCTTTATTTGATACCTGTTTCTGAAATGATCTGTATTTTTTTAAAGAATTTTAGTATTTTATTGTTTCTCGGAATGCTTAGCCTTTAATAAGTTCACAATGTATATAAAATATAATTCGATCATTACCGTCTTTATAAAATTGTAAAAATTCCTTAGAAATTTTAAACATAAAATCAATCTAGGAAAAAACAATTTATTAAAAAGTTTGGAAAGTAAATGTTCCCGAAATGTAAACAAAATAAGTTTTATAATCTGTGTTGCCAAAGAGATTGGTTAAAAGAAACTGTAAAATAAATTTCAGAAAGTTTGTACTAGAATCTTTAGCAGAATATTTTATTCCTCCCTCCCAAACTTTTTTCTTTTCTTGCTACATCAGCAATACACACCAAATAGAACCGATAGAAATATGGAAATATATTGCAGAGTCCCCTTTTCTCGTATCCACTTGAATATTTGCATTGCCATGGAATTCTATATGTAGTCCATCGATAACTGTACACATTGCTGAATTTGTAGTTGGATGTTTTTTGGCGCAACAACAATTTCGATTGCTTGTCACTGCCCTTTTTTGGGCAATAATAAATTTGATTGTGTATGGCTGCCCCCACGCCCACTCTCTAACCGTTATTTATTGTCAATGCCAGGCAATGCCACCCACTATTCAAACCCCCCACCACCCACGCCCCCTTATCACTTTGATGCTCTGTATTTTTGCGCAATGTTTGTTGTTTTGTGTTTGTTGCCGAGTGCGCGCGTGAAAAAATGCACACCTGCCCAAAGAATTTCACACTTTGCGATGAGCGGGGGGAAAAACAAAGCGAAAGCAGCCACAGAAATAGCAGCAAAACGTTTAAATTTAAATATAAGTCTGTGAAACTAAAGTTCGGGCAGAAACACAATGGCAGCCATGTGTGCCTTACTTGTTTCCCTCTATCTCTATCGATCTAAAGAATAAAGGGAAGTCGAGGGTTTGATACTCTTGACAATGATGGGGTATATAAATTTTTAATTATATTTAACAAAAAAAGGGCAAAGTCCATCATTCTATATCCTAAAACATGGAATTTTTTATAAAGATCATCTCTTCATATACTCTAAACATATCCTATCTTGTCAAATACTCTTAATGTTGATGGGATATATAAATTTCCAATGATATTTAACAAAATATGGTTAAAGTCAATCAGTTTAATCTCTTAAAACATGGAATTTCTCCAAACATTTCTAGTAAAGATCATCACTCTATAGCTGGCAAACATCTCACCATAATTTATGTACCCTGCGTAAGCGCATTTCAAATAAAAACAGACAACACACTTTCAGATGGCTCGGCCAAAATCCGTCTAGAAGAACAGATATAGATATAGCATGGCAATAATAATAGCAAGAGCAGCCACAACGCAACATCAGCAATTCGTAAGCGTGCGAGGGCAATAATATATACACATATAAGTTGTATTTCATTTGATTTTTTCCCACTTCTGGTCACTTGCCACTCGCTATGCTGGCTTGCAGTTTTTCAATTTGCGTCATTCGCAGACCGCGCACCACCAATCAATATTATACAAAAAAACAAGTGGGAAAAACGAGAAAAAAGCGAGGGAAAACAATGAGAAAGCAACGCAGAATGACAAATACAGGCAAATAATACACAAAAAAAACATTGGCCAATGTCAGGCAAACAGTTTAAGTGGTTTCTTTTGGTAGTACAGTAAATATCGTCGCTTAAATTATTGCTGAAGGTCCAAACGTAATCGCTTTATCTGCACTTTTTACGGCACTGCAGTAAATATCACCGACTATTATCGTTTCGGAATTTTACTCGGCCAAGTGGTTGGTTAATATAGAGGTCTGGGGTGTTTATCCATTTATTGGTGTTAGCCAATCACCGACTTATCGGTTGAATAATCGGATTTTTAGCAGTCCTAACTTTAAATTGATTTATTAGACTATTCTGTTTTAACTTTCTAGAAGGTTTATGTGGTATAGGGTTTCACTAAATATTATTTTGTTATTGTGGTTTATATTATCACAAATCTGGTAATGTGATTTATGAAAATGACAGTCTTAAAAACAAAATATTTGGCCTAATGATTCATTTCTATGGTATATGGCTGTATAGTTTCTTAAAGAAATATTAGTAACAGATGTTTTTGGAATTCTGTGTGATTTCTGGTGATTCAAACCTTTCAAATCGATATATTCTGCTCACCAGAAAACCCAGAATTCGGAAATGTCTATCACTAATATATCTTTAACAAATTAAACAGCGATGAACTATAGAAATGAATCAAAATCACAATATTGATAGTGTTATTTGCGATCTTAAGGATTTCCTGCTCAGGAGTTCATATTTTCAAGATGGAAAAAGAAAAAATCCATTCAAACGAACTCAAAGATGGTGACTGCATTATTTGCAAACACTTTATGATGTAAGGCTATGAATCAAATTCTCACAACTTTCGCCATACGGCTTTAAAAATGGCATTTGCGAGAGCCACATTATTGTGGCATTAATATCATTCGCCGCTCAATGGGCAGGCAATATTTTTATTTTCTGGTAACCACGAGACTTTTGGCGTCATCTTGAAAGCCGGCTTTAAATGCATATGCATGAAACGGAAAGCAGAAATGGAAACCAGTAAGGAAAGGCTGTGGCGGGGGCGGGGCGGAAAAGCGCGGGAACGCAACGTCACGACAAAACGGCAGCCGTTAATTCAGGCAAAAAAACAAGTTACGAGCACCGACTTTAAGTTGAAATATCGCAGGCAGTCGTCGCAATAACGACGCATGAGCAGATGCACATTGAATTTTCCAGTTGCAGTTGCCGATTTCCTACCCCCTGAATTTCCACCTCCATTTTCCCCCAGCATCTCTGCTGCTGGGCTTTAAAAGTTGTTGCCCACAAATGCGCATGACTTATTTAAACGTGTTTTAAGCAGACGCACACATACAGTAAGCATACAACAAACAATTTAAGCGAACACGGCTTTTCCTGCCTGAAATTGTGGCAAAATAAAAAAGCAAGAAAAAAGAGCCAGCAAATAAATAAAAATAAAATGAGTGAAAAAAGGCCAGCCATTGAGTTTGCCAGCGGCTCTTTAGCGCTGACTTTCCTCTTTTGCCGCCACTCTGTTATCGTCTGCCTCGTTTTCATGTTGATAAACCGGTTTTTCGCTTTGGCTTGGTTTGGTTTGGTTTGTTGCTGTGCCGCCTGCTGCTGTCCCCTGTCCATAAAAAGATATGTACGCGGCCATCGTCATCGTTGCCGGAGTGGAGTTACTGCTCATTCGGTCGGGCAGTGCTGGCTGGATTTTAAAGCCAACCCAGCTACTGTTTAGTAACTTTTTTTAACGAAATTTACAATCGTTACTTGACAATAGCAGCCAAAGCTGATGAGTTATAGCTTTTCAGCCCAAAGGCAAATGATTGGGTTTTCCAAACTGCACCCACATACCAAGTTTCATATCAATCGGCCAATTATTAAGACCACTGTTGCGATTTAAGTGAACTTGTTACAGAAAGTGGTCAAAAATTAGTATAGATACATATTTCTATTTCAGGGATGATGATTTGGCTTTATATTTCTAATTCATTCCTATACTCCTATATTAATAACTTTTTAATTGCTATTTTAACCAAAAGTTCTTCAAAATCTTGTAAGCACACATGATTAATTGGGCTACCAAGTCATATCTTTACCTCCTCATATATAATAAACCAGCCAAACTGGCTGCTCTGCTGCCAAATGTGACCGGCTTGTTTGTTAGACAGCCGGCGGCCAGTCGGCTTGTACGGAATCAGAATCGGAATCCGAATGGGAATCGGAATCATCGGGCCAGCGGACTCAGGTAGCAGCGCGTCACACTCGGAATGTATCTGTTAGATACGCGGCCACGACTTACTGTACACTCTGGCGCTAGTTGTGATTTATAATGCCTCGCTGGATGTGATTTTTCGCTCGCTGCATTATACGCTTTGATTTGATATTTATTCCTATTCATTGCCCGCGGGCATCAACAGGTTTTCTCGGTGGATTCGGTGGTTTTGGTGTTTTTTTTTGTGTTGGTTTCGCAAAGGCGAGTCGTCGGGTGAAAAGTGCCTCTCCCACAGGCGTGGGCGCTCGCACACTGCGAATGCCACATCCTGTGGCAACTTCAGGCACTAGCAAAAAAAAATGTATCACACAAAAAAGCAAGCTGAAGTGAAACTGGTTTTTGGCGCGCTTTAAAAACTCTCAACTGACATTTTCCATTTCGACTGTGTTTCGAAGAAGTTTGTCTTTCTGCCGCAAAGTTGTGCAAAAGTATAACTTTAGCTTCAGTGATTTTTGTGACACAGCATGAGCAAATAATATGTGAGTGAATTACAATCGTATTATGGTCTTATCTAAATCAGTTCTAAAATCCGGAATATTTTAATTTTACAAAACTTCTCATATTCAGATAGTAGTTTGGTTAAGATAAAGCCGGATTTTTTTTTATAATGTTCATATATGTTCTCGAACAATTCCACATTATAATCATAAAACGGGGTGGAAAGAAAGCACGCGGCTTCCATAAAGTGGATTAACATATTCAAGTGAATTTCCAATAGGTGAAGTGAATCATTCCTTTTAAAGCCGGTTATCCACGCAGACAACCTCTGCGAAATGTATTTCCGAGTAAACAAATGCGAATCAAAAATCCACAGCCACATCATGAGCTACAAATTCTGGGCATAGAGAAATTGCTTGAAAATTAACAAAGCGTTGCGCCCACTTGACTTTGGCTATTCACTTGATAAATATATATATGTATATTGTATAGTATGGTATAGGGGGAGGGGCTTGGAGAGGGTCTGGGGTGATGTGATTGTGCTGGGATATTTTTTTTCCATTGCCCGATGTCATAATTGCGTTGCTTATTTCTGTATTTCTGTATTTTGGCTTGCGATTTTGCGAACGTTCGCCCGAGCGTTATTCCCCCCGCAGTATCTGTGCAAGTTTTTGCTGTTTTTTTTTTTTTGCTATTATTATTGTAGTCTCGTCGGTTGCCGCATTTAAACGTATTTCATACTTTTGCACAATACGTGACACATGGCTGATGGGAAGTGTCTCTGGTGGAGGGAGGGAGGGAGCGGAGGAGGGTCTCGGGGCGGTTCAGATGTGTGTCTAAACATAGCCTATAGCCTATGGAGGCAGTCATTGACGGCTTATCACCGCAGATACACGCACAACATATATACTATACCAGTATATATAGAAATATATCTGTGCTGTCAAAGTGTTTGTTATTGTTCCGATTTGCGGCCCTTATCAGCGCTGCGAACTGAATCTCCGCTTATATATATCAAAAAAAAAAACCTAGCAGCAATTCATGCGATATATATTTCGTATTTGGGTTCGGACAATAACTGTCGCTTTAAGTAATTTCATGTGATCGCTATAATTATAATTTTAATGATAGCCACTCTCACTCAGCTGTTTCTCCTATAAATACGATAGTCATTTGAATTAGTAGTGGCGATAAGAAAAACAAGTTTTGGAAATTTGGATAATGCTTAGGCTTATCATAAAATAATGTCATTAGTGGCTAAAGTACAATGATTGGTTTTCTATGTAGACCAAAAATATCGATTAGCCTCTTATTATGGAAGTAGATTTGCAATACCAATGGTCGAAGTCGATTAATTAGTTAAACACCATATACTATGTTAGAAGTTGCTATGGAAACTCCTCGTCTATCATCTGAAAATAGTGATCTGATTCCAACTTCATCTATTAATCCTTCAAATAAACGTTTGCCAACGTGCTGTACACTCAACCATCTTATAGATGTTCACACTCACCTGAAGCCCATCATATATATCGGTCACATTGCCATCACGCCGAGCTGGAAACCCACCATCCATCGCCCCCACGCCGTTCCACGTCAGATAACCAAGAAGTGTCGTGGTGATAAGATAAGGCGTGCTACTACACGTAATCCGTATCCACTCGGTGACAAACCAAACCAGATGTGTGGATACAGTAACTTGCTCTTCTGGGTTCCCGAACCACCCATTCTTGTGTCTAATCAACCGTCCGATAAGTTCACTTGCATTTGGATGGGCAGGGGAGCTTTTGGGCCAGCTGGCCAACAAGAAACGCCCTTTCATGCTATAACACAATCAAAGGGGGAAAATTCAGACAGGCAACCGGGCACAGGCCATTCCGCTCCAGTCGATTTTGATGGTAGCATGTGAACAGCGTTAAATTTCTATGTTTCTGCAATGACACCTCCCCCAAATCCCACTCCCAAGCCCCAATCCCCAACCCCTTGCGCCTAAGCCACCCAATAAGGCGGGAAAGGGAAAAAGAGGGCAGCGTTGTGAGTGCGGCAATAACGTAGCCTTTATCGCTGATGTTGGCGAAATCCAAACGAAACTTGTCATCAGCCGAATTCTGCTGACATGAGCTGGTTTTTTTTATTTGGTTTGGTTTTTGGTTTTTTTTTTTGTTTCTACATCACATTTCATGTTTTCCATTTAATTTATGTTATGTGTTTTTGTTGCTTTCTTTGCAGGATTCTCGATTTCAATATGAAGCGCCAAAAATGATTGCAGCGTTTGCATCGTAGTCTTGAAAAGGTTTTTTTCATTGATTTAATTAGAGCCACCGAAAGCGGTTGGCCAGCCAGAAAAACGAGCAAAGGGATTCCTCACCAGCCTGCGCCCAGCGCCCTCTTAACACGGTAACCACTGACACTGAGAATCAAAAGGAACCACAGCCCGGAAAAGGCCAGAAGTTTTATAACGACGACGACGACGACGACGACGAGCAGAGGGACAGCAGACACAGATACAGAAACAGCGAAATGGACAAAAATCTGATGATGCCGAAGCGTTCGCGCATCGATGTCAAGGGCAGTTTTGCCAACGGACCGCTGCAAGCACGCCCACTGGTGGCCCTTCTCGATGGACGCGATTGCTCCATCGAGATGCCCATCCTGAAGGATGTGGCCACGGTGGCCTTCTGCGATGCACAGAGCACCTCCGAAATACACGAGAAGGTACGGTTTTCTCTCCGATTCTGTTTGTTACATCTTTACTAATGGGATTTATTTTAATTTCATAATAGGTCCTCAACGAGGCAGTGGGAGCTCTGATGTGGCACACCATCATCTTGACAAAGGAGGATCTTGAAAAGTTCAAAGCTTTACGCATTATCGTGCGCATCGGCAGCGGCACAGACAACATCGATGTGAAGGCGGCGGGCGAACTGGGCATCGCAGTGTGCAATGTTCCCGGCTATGGAGTCGAGGAGGTGGCGGACACGACGATGTGCCTGATCCTCAACCTTTACCGGCGGACGTATTGGCTGGCGAATATGGTGCGCGAGGGCAAAAAGTTCACTGGACCCGAGCAAGTGCGGGAGGCAGCGCATGTAAGTGGTTTGCAGGAAATGTATAAGGATCACTATACAAAATGTTGATAAAAAAAAGTTATAAACCAACAAGTTTAGTTCAACGCATTTAGAAAAACCCCTTGCGGTTAAAATAGGCATTCTTATCAAGACATTTCCTAATATATTTAAAGCCCCCAAGAGAACATTGCTCAGTAGCTTATCACGTATGTTTTAAGGTCTAACATTTTAGCTAAAATAAACTTTATACGAGTTGATAAACATATAAAGAAAATTTTTTGTAGATGACTACTTCAAATTAAATTAAATAAAAAAAAATTGTAACTAATATTATAAAGGGCTATTCAATTCTGATAAAACAGATAATTTTCCATTGGTAGTATGTTAATTAACTTCATATTTTCGAATTATTGCTAAGAAGATTAAATTCTATGGCTATAATATAGCTTATAAACTGTGGATAAAACCCGTATACAAATGGGTTCATCAAAATCAAATGCAAATTGTGTTCAAAAATAGGATTTGCATATAAGCAAGCTCTCCAGCTAGTAAACACACAATTAGTAGGGAGATGTAGAATATATATGCACACAGGCAAGCGGCATTAACATTCAATCGATATAGATTATACTACACCTTTGTATGCATCTAACTGAAACTCACCATCTGTTCGTTCATTCTCGCTCAACAGGGCTGTGCACGCATCCGCGGCGACACCTTGGGCCTGGTCGGACTGGGCCGCATCGGAAGCGCCGTGGCCCTGCGGGCAAAGGCGTTCGGCTTCAACGTCATCTTCTACGATCCCTACCTGCCCGACGGCATCGACAAGTCGCTGGGCCTCACTCGCGTCTACACGCTGCAGGACCTGCTTTTCCAGTCCGACTGCGTCTCACTGCATTGCACGCTCAACGAGCACAACCATCATTTAATCAATGAATTCACAATTAAACAGGTAAGTTAAAGATTTCATTCTATGGGGGGCACAGAGAACTTGTAGGACTGAGAAAGCTATCAGAAATATAACAATTTACAAAGGTTAAGAACAGTTGTTTTTAATAGATTTTTAACACTCGGGAGTATTTTACTTACATGGTCAATTATTAAAGTTATGTTTTATCTCTGCTATGAATAAACTTCAAATACCGATTTCTCAGTAGCATATTAACGTTTATAATTATGTTTAATTGTGTTTTCGGAAAACATTAGTTAGTATCATTAGTATCATGTTGGGTTTTGTCGGACTGAAAACTTTGCTTGAGGTCATGTTCTAGTTAAAATTGACGGTCGTCAAAAAGGAAGTGACAACAAAAGTTCGTCTTTACATTTGAAGACTTTTCGGATGATTTGTGGTTCGTAAAATTAACATTACAAAGATAAGAAAATTTGGCCTTTTCGAAAAATGTAACTTATGGTTAACATAACAGATAAGAAACTAGCACCTTAACCTGACGTTGAGAAATTGGCCCAGGGTAGTTAATTTCAAGGAATACTCTGGTTTTCTTATGCTTTTTGCATGTGTTACATTGACTAATGATATCATATCATTTCAGATGCGACCTGGTGCATTTCTGGTGAACACCGCCCGAGGCGGCCTGGTCGATGACGAGACCCTGGCGTTGGCGCTGAAGCAGGGAAGGATAAGAGCTGCCGCCCTGGACGTTCACGAAAACGAACCTTACAATGTATTTCAAGTAAGAGATTGTTGTAAAACGAGACATTTTACGCAATCTGAGTTGGCGCCGCACCCACGCTGAATGCGATCGCGACTAACCACCATTCTTTTGGCTTTCAGGGCGCACTGAAGGATGCCCCCAATCTGATTTGCACACCGCACGCCGCCTTTTTCAGCGACGCGTCCGCCACGGAGCTGCGCGAGATGGCAGCCACCGAGATCCGGCGGGCGATCGTCGGCAATATTCCAGACGTGCTGAGGAACTGCGTCAACAAGGAGTACTTCATGCGCACGCCGCCTGCCGCTGCCGCCGGGGGCGTGGCGGCGGCTGTTTATCCCGAAGGTAAACTACAAATGATATCAAATCAAGAAAAGTAGAGAGACAGAGACAGGCGAGCGAGAGGGAGCGTTATTACAAGTAAAACAAAAAAAACGAAACAAACAAAAAAAAATTCAAGAACATAAGAAATCAACCTACAAAATCCAAGCAAAAATACAATACCAGAAATCGTTTAAACTCACACATACTTTACACACACACACACACACCATAACATAACACACACTCACACAAGCACACGCACACGCACACAGATGTAGCAAGCATCCAAACAACATACTTCTATTCTTTCTCTGACTCATTCGAAAGTAAATATATATATAGACGACGGGAGTGGAGCGCGCCAGAGAGAGTATATAACATTTGAAGCAAGATTCAAGAACACACACACGCTATAAGAGTTGATATATAAGTTACACAGTTTAAGCTATACAAAATATATAGATCTATATATATATATATAGAGTGGCTAAGCGCTGCACCGAGATCAAGATCAGAATGTTTGACGTCGATGAGGAGGATTAGAACGCAGCCGATGTTGGCCAAAAGTTACGTTTATTCAATATGTGTCTGTGTATGTATATGCATTGTTTTGGCTCTACTAAAGCAAACGCTTGAAAACGCTTTGAAAACCATCTCTAAGATACGTATGCTTAGAGTGCTTTCACCGAGTTCCCATGCTCCTTCGCTATGAACTTTGTTTTTCGATATATCCTATCCGTTGACTGAAGCTCCATTCAGCCATGATTCTAAATTCAGCGTTTACATGTGGCCAATTATCTTCACTTTAGTCTACAACAATTACGTGCATATATAGTGACATAGTGAATATACATATAAATGAATAAGTTTCGAGATAATTTACACATGAAAACAAGGTGAAAGTAAACAATATGATGGATTATTGTTGTTGATGTTTCGCGACCTCCCTTCATCCCTCCCACAAAAAGAAAAACACCCCGGCTTTAACTTTAACAGAAACTAGAAACAATCAGCGGAAAGTATGTAAAGTAATTATGTTCAGTGTATTTAGACATGTATTCAATGTATTTACAAATTAATATTATCATGGAAACCAAGCAAATGATTCCAATACGAGTAACTCTCCCCACGTCAACACATTTTGTAAGCTTAAGAATAAAATTGGTTACCTTATTTTGCTCCATTCATTGCTGACTTTCAATTGTTAAACGGTTCGATTAAGACACAAAAAAAGAACACATCCCAGAGGACACTGTGTTTAACTGAAATTAATATTCTTCTGTTGCTCAAGCTCTGCTCTATATTGCAAAATGATCTCATCATTCAAGTTTATTTTCGCCTTACGTACGTTCTTGTATTTTCGATTGGCTACAACAAACAAACAAACAGCGAGAAAGTAAATAACTAACTATATATATAAAATAGATGACAACTCGGCGCGTTAGATTCAACCACATCTATAAATAGAAAGAAGAAAACTACAATTAAATTAACGCATAGTCTATGTACATTTAAAATATAACAGAAATTATATTAAAGCAACCCAGAAAATGCAACTAAAAATGCTAAAAGAAAACGAAACAAAAAAAGATAATACATGTAATATTAATGAATCTAGATTTACCTTAACGATAAAAAGGCAGCTGATCGACGATGATAACAAGGATATAATCGTCAGCGAGCGGCACATTAAACATTGTTAGCGTGTAAATTGTAATTTTATTTAACGAGAATATATATTTACGTGTAATCGAAAGTGCGCAACAATTGTAAGACTATCATTTTGTACAATTTTGCAATTTAAGTTTAAAAACGAAAAGCTTCAAGCAGTTTGGATGAATTTCTCCCTCTTTTCTACTATTTTTTATATATCTAACTGTCTAAAGTCTATCCGATAACGCTCAAAAAACAACCCCAATCCAATCCAATCCCGTTTTTCCGATTTTTTTCTCTAAATATTCTTTTTTAAGGACAAACTTTTTTGTAATATCTGAAACATTTACAAGCACAAAGCATACACGCATACACACACAACATAGACACAGATACAGAGCAGTATACTCACACATCAAACATACACCCACGCACACACACGCGATCCTATATAGCAAGCTGCAACAACAAATGAGCAAAGTAAAACATAAATAAGCATAAGCGTAAAAGTAAAAGTAAAAAATAAAAAGTAAACGTAAAAGTAATGAGTAATGAGACAAAAGAATAAAATACTGTTATTTTGTAATGTATAAAAGGATATTTTTAATAACTGTGAAAGCTAAATAAAATTAAAAGCGTAACAATTGACGATATGAAGCAACAAAAACGAAACAAAAAGTTAAGATGGAGAAGTTGATTTGATGAAAACCAAGAAAACCTTTCCAGAAAAAAAACCACAAAAAAAGAACAAGAGATAAAAACAAATAAAACAAAATCTTTAATGAACCCATTATTGTTTTAACTTGCCAATTGGAAAAGCTGTTAAATTGTTGTCCTCCTTTTTTGTATGTGTGGCAGTAGTGTTTGTTTGCAAGACTGTTTGAAATGTTATTTTTGCCGCCAAAATGTACATAATCCTGGGAAGTTGATGATGGCATCATATTGTGAGCGAGCAGCAGAGCAGAGCACATTAAGTTTAAAGATTTAACGCCCCGGCGAAAGTCAGTAATGAATGGAACCGCTGGTAGCCCTACTCGTATTCGTACTCGTAGCCCCCGTAGCCTTAGGCAATTTGTATCTAGCTCTAAGGAACGGAAGGCCCCGAGATTGATAGAGATTCGTATACCCTATATCGTATATCAGGGGCAAAGCGCCACCGTTCCTCTTTAATCATTGCATCACTAAAAACCGAACCAAACCAAGACTTCTCTCATATATCTAGTCCCTTTGACTACACAAAGACTCGGCAATTCAGAACCTCAGAACCCGATAAACACATAATACCAACCAACCAACCAACCAAACAGCAACATTTCATAATCTTTACCTAACTTTCAACTACCAATACCAAATACCAATCAATACCAACCAAATCGAAATACAATCCAGGATTAAATGGCGGCTATTATACAGGCGCACTGCATCACCGGGCACACAGCACCACGCCGCACGATGGCCCCCACAGTACAACCAACCTGGGCAGCACCGTAGGAGGCGGTCCGACGACAGTCGCTCAAGCTGCCGCCGCAGCCGTGGCCGCTGCGGCAGCCGCCGCCGCCCTCCTGCCGTCGCCGGTTCCGCCGCACTTGTCGCCCCAGGTCGGTGGATTGCCACTTGGAATTGTGAGTAGCCAATCGGTAGGTAGTCCAAACGTCCAACAAAAAAAAAATCCTACCCCTCTGTTGTCTTGTGTTTGTGTGTGTTGTTTGCCAAATAAAAAAGATTTGCCATCTATCTATCTATCTACTACCATCTAATTGCCAATTAGCTAGTAGCTAGCCAAGTTGCGAGACTCCTCATGAGAGTCACTCTGTTGTTGTGGTAATATCGTGTGCGTGGTTCTCCCAGCTCTAGTCCGTGTTTTGTTGCTAGTTAGTCGTAGTTCAGTGTTGGCTAGGCTAGGGCTTTTGCTCACCGAGTGTTCAGTTCCCTGCTCCGAGTTGCTAATCCTTGACCATCCTCTTGCTTTTAGCCCCTGAGTGCGCCCGACCCTAATAATCATCTGTCATCGAGCATAAAAACGGAGGTGAAGGCCGAGTCAACGGAGGCGCCGTAGGCATCTGCTGTCCCAGTGGCCGGAGCCGGAGAGCTGGAGTTGATGATGGCAACGGGCAGTGGCGCAATGGAGTCCAGCACAACAGCTGGCCAACGGAAGGCGGCGAAGGATGAGGAGCAGATCAAATGGAGAGAAAACCCCGAGGAAACCCTAAGGATTAAACAGAAAAAAAAACCCCAGCAGTAGTCATCTGTCAAATGTGTGGAGTCCCCCGTATCCGTGCTGTTGTTCTCTTGTTCCGGTTGTAAAATGGATTCCTTGTGCGCCTGTGCCAGCGCTTGATTTGAATTTTTCCAAGTTTCTATGTTTTAATTTAAAATACAATACATATTTGCATTACCAACCAACCTTCCCCCCCCAAAACAAACAAAATAAAACGAAACACAACATTATAAACAACGCAGGAAATCGAGGAGGAGGAGAAGGAGTTCGATGAGGAGTATAGTTATGATGATCCCACACACACAACACGCCTCAAAATTTACTACATATTTAGACTTTAATTTGTAACTATTTAGAATTTTACAGTTACAATTTAAGATTTTTATTTGTATTGCAGCAAATTGTAAGTGAAAATATGTTACTACATATAAGCGCAAAAACAAATGCAAATGTTGGAAAATTTTAATTACGAGAAACAAACACAATTATGGCATACAAAAAAAAAACAAACAAAAAAACTAGAAACAAAACAAAAGCAACACACAAGAGAGACGTTTAGTGCTAAGATACGTTTAAAGTACATAATAAAAGAAAAACAAAAGAAAAGCGAAAGACACCTGTATTTCTATGGAATGGAATTGACACACGCATTTTATCGACTGGAATACATATAGTACATTTATTTGAGTCAGTTACAAACAAGGCTCGTTTGCTTCGGGTGGTTGGTTCTATTCTAAATGCTACATAACACCATTTACGGATTAGCAAATCTACGCAGCTAATAATCATGCGTCAAAATACATACAGACTGCTTATAGTTCGCTTGGTATTCGTATTTCTAAAACATTTTTTTTGTTACGTTTACAACGCTCAGATATAGTATGGTATATAGTATAGGTAATAAAGTACATATTGGGTTGGTATGTTTCGGTTTTCGTTTTGTAAAATTCCTCTTTGTTTAGCATTTAGCATTAGTTATACATTTATAACACACGGCCATTGGAAGGACCATCACGTATTCCCTCTATTCAGAACAGTACTAGCTAACGTTTAGATTTTCGCTACGGAATGAACAACATCTATGATTAGGAGTGGAAGATAATGTAATGCGAATGCGGAGGCGGGTTCTATATGTAGTTGAGTTCTTGGAATTTACATTGCATTCTCGAGCCTAACACAAGCCAGGCCTGCTAGGAAACCTTTTACATACAACATGGAATACGATGCCCTAACTATCCAAAACTAAGTTTCATATACAATGTGGTTCTGTTGGGTTAACAATCAGGTGGACAATAACAATGTGATAAAACCCGCGAATAGGTTAGCTACAATTTATTACTTTTTGAAATCTAGATCAAAGCTTATTCGAACTGTGATAGTTTCTTTGTTTGTAAATAACACATTTTAAAACTGAAAAATTCAAAAATGTTTTGGAAACAATGATAACCTTTTCGATATACCGATTTCTTACATTCTGACATTTTTTGATTTCTAGGAATTTTTGACTTTTATAACTAAGATTATGTGTAATGGTCTTTTCTGTTTGTGTTTGGTAGTATCTGTGTACGCAGGTGTATACATCCATGGATATATTTCGTATATAAACGAGTCTATCAAAACATTATTGTACAATAAAATACAATACAACTAATTCGCTTCATCTGCGTACGCTTAAATGTGTAAATCAGCGCAGGGGTTCGTTAGTTACTAAAAAATAAAATCAACAACGTAGCAGACAGTCGCCTCATACTTGGTCCACAATCCAACTAAAAGAATCGGGTCAGGCGGGGCCGGAAAAAGCGGAAGGCACCGTAGCATCCCAGGCCAATCAGGCCGTACTTTAGCGTATACTTGCAGACGCGCTGGCCTATGCTGGCCGGTGGAATTTCGAGAATGGCCGGAATCTTCTTGGGGTCCACGGTGCCCCACATCTTGGCAATGCCATTGGCATGGCCGATGCCCACAACTCCGACCACGCGTACTGGACGGATCTGCTGGGCACCGGGCGCCGCCTGGGGCAGTGCAGCCAGCTGCAGCGAGTGGCACAGGAAGAGGTCGCGCTCGCGCACGAAAACATCAGAGAACGCCGGAAACTCGCCGGCCATCTCCTGCATCAGCTTCTCCAGCAGATCGCTTTGCTTGCACTCCTCCACCTCCTCGATGCTGATGCTGTCCGTGAAGGTCAGGCGCCAGACCAGCTTCATGGTCTGCCACAGGGACAGGGCACGCAGTGCGCGGTATAGTGTGATGCGGATGGGCCGATCGCCCAGGTGCAGAATGCAGCCGGGCAGCTTGTGGATCTCCTCGAAGGCACGCCGGAACTCTCCGCCCGGAGCCATTCCCAGGTCTTTGGCGATCTGAGCGCTCATCTGCAGCAGCAGGATGAAAAATATGCCGTTGATGTAGCCATGAGTGTGCAGGATTCCGCGTATCTAAGGGGATTATAGTTGTATTTAAATATTTGGTTACGAGTCTCTTAATTCAGTTCCTTACCTTGGGAATATTGATGCTCTTGGCCTCTTCCAGCAGCGTCTTTTCATCGAGCTTCAGGATGTGTATACGCGAGGGACACAGCTCAACCATGACCACATCTGGACGGACATTGCGTATGACCTTAAGGAGTATGTTTAACTAAAGTAACTAGGAGATAATAAAGGCACTCACATATGAGACGTCATCCTGCGACTCCTCACTAAAGTGGGCCGTGCCCACGAGATAGACCTTGCTGCCAAAGGGCGTGTTCAGCAACGTCACAGTCGAGGGCAGATTCTGTTCGAACTCTTCAATGGTATCGTAGATTGTGATTTCGCGCTTGGTTTGCGGCGGCTGATCGATGACCGGCACCAGATCCCGCTTATCGCCATCGCCATCAGCAGCAGCCGAGGCCTCGGCAATGGAGATGTCCAGCTTTTGCTTGCTCGTCTGCAGCAGCGATTCCTTGCGGCGTCTCTTATCTGCATTCGCAGCAGTGTCTTTGCTGGGCGACTTCTTCAGGAGGTTCATCACGCTGTCCCCCTCCACCAGCACCACCTTCTCGAGGTCCTCCTCCTTAATCGAGTTATCGTTAATCTCTATAATTGACAGGTTGGGATTATCCGTCTTGAATATTGTCTTGTTGGCCAGCTGCGACTTGGGGTCCACCTCCTCCTGCGAGGTATTTGTGTCAGTGCTCTCGGATTGAATCAGCAGCATGCTGGCATTGAGAGCTGGCGTAGGACTGTTGAAAGCTGCCGGCGCCGGGGATCCAAAGGCCTTGAAGACGGCCGATTCATTGCCAAATTCCGCACCGCCTGTTTTGTTGGCCGAGGTCAAGGGAGTTTGGCTCAGTTCGCTGATAAGGCTCTCTGTGGATTGAAAGAAAAAATGAGTACATCAAGAATAACATCATGTTTACTGATTTATAACATAAAATATATATAAATGGGGTGGGAATTTCTTGTTTAAGGAGTAAGAAAACAAAAATATAAATTATTCCTTCAAGATTTCTTGTTCATATAGGACTTCCAGCTGCTTGAGGTATTCTTCTCCGCAACATTGATCCGGGCAGTCCGTCAATAAGACCTGCTTTAGCATATTGAAACATTTTTGCTTCATGGCCAAAGCATTTTTTTGTTGGCTTTCTTCTTGTTTGGACAACTGATTCTCATATTTTTGTATTAGCTTCTGCTTGAGCCTCTTAACGTTCTCATTTATAGAGGCCTCTATTGAAGGTTTCTGTTGTTCGTAGGCGTGAAGGCACATCTTATGTACAATTTTCCTTAGCTCATAGTCTATGGTCTTAAAATGCTCTTTAAGTTTTTCGTCGCTGGCAAAGGCCTCAAAGATTTGCGATATAAAATGATTGGGAAACGTCTCGGGGGCTTGGGATTGAAGACTCTTGTGAGCTGCACCCATTAGTCTTTTCTTTATACTCCTGCTGAAGCTAGACTTGTGGCTGTTCTGCAGATTCAGTTTCCTAAGCTTTTGCTGCTGATGGTGTGTTTGAATTTGCAAGGCAGCAATCTTGAGCTTTACGGCGTTTATTTTGCGCTCGAGGTGGAAATGCTCTTCCTTGAGGTCTTTTTGCAGGTAAAAAGCTCCTGAATCGGAGGTTTTCTCGCTGCTTGGCTCGTTGCTGGTTTCCTCTAAGAGATCGTCCAGGTTGGCGGAATCGGTGAAGGGAGCGCTAAGTCGACCATTTATGGTTAACTGGTACTCCATTTTCCTCAATAGGCGGTGAACAGTGTGCTTCTCCAGCTTGTGGGTGTGCTTCAAGGTGTCCAGCCAGCGTTTGCAAAGGATATAGGTTTCGCTGTCTTTTGGCAGAGTGGGAATGAACTGGAACATCTGCTCTAAATTGTCCCTTTCGTCTGTTAGGCGGAACTCCTGTTCTAGTTGCTCCGCAAGCCCGTCTGTTTCATAGCTTTTGGTGGCCGGGGAGCGATTCCCCAAAAAGATGTGGTCCAGCTGCTCCTCCTTTTTCGGAATCCTGTTTTGTTTCTCGACTTTGAAATGGGTTGGCTGCTTACCATTACAGGACTTGTAGGCCGTGGTGGACAGCTGGTGGTCCAGGGCACTGTCATATAAAGTATTGTCGCCCACGTAGGTGCTGCTCCGCTTATCCGGCGAGGATTCGAACGACGTGGAGGCGGATACGTCCATGGTGGAGTTCAGTTGGATGCCTGGAAGAATCGGTTGCGAGTGGAAATTCGGTTTCGGTTGATGGCGAGGCGACGTATGAACATCTGGCAAAGAACTGTGGAGTGCAAAAGTTGAAGAGCGATTATCAGAGACATGTATAGATAATACGTTGCTTTACTCTCTGCAAACTGCAAATTTGTATCACTTTTTCTGCCTACGTGTCGTACATTGCCAGATGATTTGGGGCAGTCGTTTTTTCTCGACTGACTTTAAACTCCCAAGCATATGTACACATACATATTGTGTTTTTATACCATGATTCTGTTTGTTTAACCTGGGCATTCCAAGACTGCAATTTACTCACCTGAAAATTTGTATTTAGTGTGTGTCTTGTTGTTGCCCTGCTGAATGCTTGGGTTGCATCAGCAAAACCCCTAATTGACGTTTATCCTCGGATTGAAAACTCAGTTCGGCTGCCACTTATCGCCGTTTTGATTCGGTGCGTGCTCTAAATTTTAATAAAAACCCAAAAAACTAAAGAAATTAAATTGTGACTGTGGCAAATTGTTTTCTTCTTCTTCCTAGCGTCGACCAGTGTTGTGGAACGAAGAACCTTACAACAACAAGCAAACACAACGTAAGTGTCAGCAAACGTAAGCCACGTAAGTGTCAGTAAAAAAGGAGAGCTCTCTGAAAAGAGAACTGGAATTATAAGAGCTACTCTTATACGGAATAATTGTTATCGATTTTAGGGCCGATAAGCTGGTAGATTTAAAATGAACCTTTTTTATATTGTCATAGTAAAATAAAATGGTTCCAATTTGTATTTTCTTCACTACTTGATATGTGTAATTTTTAAAAGTCTCTTACGTACTTGTGAGCATTTACTAATTTTGTATTGATTATTGTATTGGTGAGATTTTAATTGTTTTGAATTTCTGTAAAAACTAAAATTATTTATTCGATATGTTTTTAAAACCATTCCAAATAGTCAAAGTAATTTTCTTAGAATTTACTGGGGTATAAGAGTTTCAGTTTCAAGAATGCCCTCTATGTTTGGTATTTTTAAACGGTTACGTTGGGGTCACACTTTTGTTTTGTTTTGCTTGCAACAAGACTTTTTAAATTGGAATTGCAGCATGGCCGAAGAACCCGAGGAACCCGGAAAGGTGGGCATTACATAAACCTATTGGTCAAGGATTGCCAAGAAAAGCCGTAACCCACATTTATCCCCGCAGAGCTTCGTTATCTTTGGCCGAGATGTGGCGCAAATTCCGTGCTTTCGTAACAGTTTTCTCTACGGAATCGGCGGCGGAATCGGAATCGGTTTGCTAACCTTTCTGGGGACCTCGCGAACCCATCTGTCCACCCACGTGGGATTCGGATCCTTTTTCTGCGGCACCATCGCCTACTGGATGTCCTGCAGGTGGGTGGACTTAATTTGGACTAATCCCTGTGGTTATATTTAATAATATATGTACTTTAATCCCACAGATATCAGTGGTCCGCGAGGAGATTCGAGCAGCAGCAACTTCGGGAGGCGATGCGACGACAAGCCCTATATGAGGGCACCGAAGTCGAGCGGGATTTAGATCTTAAGTCGGCGTAGCATAAGTCAGTTCCGGACCAATTTCACCATTTCGATTCTTGTGTTTGTGCTCGGGTACCAAATAATTCAGGTATTTTTAAACCCCTATTGTTGTAAATTACCTTTTGTTACTGAACAGCTTTATAATAGCTATATATATACATTGTAAGTAAAGTCTTACCTTGAAGTAATTAATGACTTGACGTGTTTTATTGTTAAAAAAGAAATTAATTAAAGAATTCTAGTCAAGTCCTACGTTTCACAAAACCTTTTTTAATTGAATTGCGCCTTTTATTTAAATGTTCTTGAAAATCGGATTTAAAACCAACTTATTTCCTTCTTCTTAAAATTAAATAATATGGTTTTCTTTGGCAAGTTTATTAACTGATAAAAGATTTAAATATCGTAGTGCTTTCACGTGGTGATGCTTAAAAAGGTTGAGCAATTTACCACTTTTTTTTTGCAAGACGTCATTCAATATAGTTTACTACCAAGTTAAGTTTTTAATTACTTAGACTGCTGCAAAAAATGTCTTATAGAAAGGTTTTTTTAAGAGATTTTGAGTAATTTTAAATGTAATAGTATCTAATATTAGTTTTGCTCTTTCGTTACTGACTGATAGGGTATCTAAATGGTAGCTACTTTCAGCTGAGATGGTACTTATACTATTTTAAGATACCTATTTATAGATATATAGATATTATTTTGATGATTGTCATTGATAATATGTAAAGTGTAGACCTCTTAAGCTGTCGTGTATCTTTAGCACGACAAGATAATGAAAGTCATGGATAGGATGAGTGATGGTAAATAAAGTGTAATCCGACATTTTTCCCATCTATCTGACTATTGGGGTCTGTAATGAGTGGGGCTGCTCCCTTGTGAGATGATAGATGTTAGAAACCCCGCCTCGAGACCCACAGTTTGTTTGTTTTTACACACATGCGATCCTGCATTTCGTCTGGCAGTCAGCCTTATCTCATAAAAGTCAGCGTTTGGATGGAAAGCTCGGTCGTTGGCACATTCATTACGTTTTCGTTAACGGCGCGAGGCGGTTGTGTTTTTTATTCAACGAGCGCATGAGGTTCTCGGTTCTCTAATTTAAAAAACTTGTTTTCGTTTTGCATTCAAAGAACGAACCGTCCATATATGTAAACGATACGTAATTGCAGGCTCGCACTTTATATAGGCATTGGTACCGAGAGATACAACAGATACAACGATGTCAGGCAATCAAACGAACTCGATTTTGGTGTTTTTTGTGAATGGAAAAAAGGTACTTTAAGATACTTGGATCCGTTGCGTGTTTTTGGTGTCGATTAAATTTAGACTGCAGTACTGTGCTATCCCCATATCGATTTTCTCTATTGTTTTATTGTCTTAATTGCGTTTAACTGGCACATCATGGAATTTGACTTCATGTTCAATTGATTGTCGAATACGTAGAAAATATATGGTTCTTATTGAGCATACAGTGCCTGATAACAATTGACCCCTAAGTAGAGCAGCGATGTTTGCTGGTGGCCCCTTATCACCTTATCAACATCGTGCATTTGCCAATCGAATGGGAGCAGTTTCACACGGAAAGGGAATGTGGGTCTGCGTAATAGCCAGGCCTTCTAATCCACAAATTCCGTCTGGCTCTACAATGTTTGCATTGTGGCACACAATAAAGTATACCCAGTTGGATTATCTAGATAAAGCCGGCCATATTTACCAACTGGTGTTGGAAAAGTGCAATTAAAGTTCTTAGATTTACGCCCACAGCTTGGGCCCAAGTGGTATGCCAATAAATAACCTGTTGCTCGTGGGGCCGGCATTTGATAGTGATAGATAGTGGCCTTTATTAACTCAGGGCTGGCCGATTAATGAAAATGTTAACAGCAAATACTTAAATTAAAATATCGTAATGTTCTGTTAAAATCGTTTTGGGAAATATGAAATAAGATATCTTTTTAAAAGACAATTCAGAAGAAATATTTAGTGTGATCAGAGTATTACTTTTAAAAATAATAAGAGTTTTTGATGTTGATTTTTTATATACAAAGTATTTATGTTTCTATGACTTGAAAAGCTGGTTTAAAATTTCATTATCATTGCATTTTTAAAAATACATAAATGGAAACAAGAAAAACTTTATATTTTTCCCCCTTTTTGTTAATCAAATAAAGTTTGACATTATCTTAGATAGAAGCAATATTATTAGGATTAGATAGATAGATAGGTAATTTTCCACGGAATGCCTTTTAAAGGAAAATTTTATTTAAACAACCAATTTTTGTATGCATTCCAGGTAACCGAAGTGAGTCCGGATCCGGAATGCACGCTGCTCACATATTTGCGGGAAAAGCTGCGGCTGTGTGGCACCAAATTGGGATGTGCGGAGGGCGGATGTGGCGCCTGCACCGTGATGGTGTCCCGCCTGGACCGGCGAGCCAGTAAAATCCGTCACCTGGCGGTCAACGCCTGTCTGACTCCGCTTTGTGCCATGCACGGGTGTGCGGTGACCACGGTGGAGGGCATTGGGAGCACCAAGACCCGATTGCATCCGGTGCAGGAGCGTCTGGCCAAGGCACACGGATCCCAGTGCGGCTTCTGTACTCCGGGCATCGTGATGTCCATGTACGCTCTCCTCCGGAACGCAGAACAACCCTCTATGCGGGATTTGGAGGTTGCCTTCCAGGGAAACCTCTGCCGCTGCACTGGCTATCGACCCATTCTCGAGGGCTACAAGACCTTCACCAAGGAGTTTGCCTGCGGCATGGGTGAGAAGTGTTGCAAGGTGAATGGCAAAGGATGTGGCCCCGATCCGGATACCGATGACAAGCTCTTTGAGCGCAGCGAGTTCCAGCCTCTGGATCCCAGCCAGGAACCCATCTTCCCACCGGAACTTCAATTGAGTGACGCCTTCGACTCGCAGAGCTTGGTCTTCAGTTCGGAGTGGGTGACCTGGTATCGTCCCACCGATCTGCAGGAGCTGCTCCAACTAAAGGCCCAGCATCCGGCTGCCAAGCTGGTCGTGGGCAACACGGAAGTGGGCGTTGAGATCAAGTTCAAGCACTTCCTGTACCCGCACCTCATCAATCCCACTCAGGTGAAGGATCTGCTGGAGATCAGGGAGTCCCAGGATGGCATCTATTTTGGTGCCGCTGTTAGTTTGATGGAGATTGATGCTCTGCTCCGGCAGAGAATCGAAGAGTTGCCGGAATCGGAGTCCAGATTGTTCCAATGCACCGTTGACATGCTCCACTACTTTGCCGGAAAGCAGATCCGTAATGTCGCCTGCCTGGGTGGTAACATCATGACCGGCAGTCCCATTTCCGATATGAATCCCGTGCTCTCGGCAGCTGGAGCCCAACTGGACGTGGCCAGTTTTGTGAATGGCAAGATTCAAAGGAGGACAGTCCACATGGGAACTGGGTTTTTCACCGGCTACCGAAGAAATGTCATTGAAGCCCATGAGGTTCTGCTGGGCATCCACTTCAGGAGGACCACTCCGGATCAGTATATCGTTGCCTTCAAGCAGGCCAGGAGAAGAGATGATGACATTGCCATTGTAAATGCCGCCGTAAATGTTCGCTTCCAGGAGAAATCCAATATAGTTGAGGAGATTTCTATGGCCTTTGGTGGAATGGCTCCCACCACAGTCCTGGCTCCCAAAACATCCCAACTGATGGCTGGTCAGGAGTGGAATCACCAACTGGTGGAGAGAGTGGCGGAGAGCTTGTGCACGGAGTTGCCCTTGGCTGCCTCTGCTCCTGGTGGCATGATCGCCTATCGTCGGGCTTTGGTGGTGAGCCTGTTCTTCAAGGCCTACCTGGCCATCACTCTGAAGTTGAGCAAGTCGGGGATAATATCCTCCGATGCCCTGCCACCCGAAGAGCGAAGTGGTGCAGAGACATTCCATACCCCAGTTCTGAAAAGTGCCCAGCTCTTTGAGCGTGTCTGCAGTGAGCAACCCACCTGCGATCCCATAGGAAGACCACAAGTCCATGCAGCTGCCCTGAAACAGGCCACCGGAGAGGCGATCTACACAGATGATATTCCCCGCATGGATGGGGAAGTCTACTTGGCCTTTGTCCTGAGCACAAAGCCACGTGCCAAAATCACCAAACTGGATGCCAGTGAAGCGTTGGCCTTAGACGGAGTCCATCAGTTCTTTTCCTACAAGGATCTAACCGAGCATGAGAACGAAGTGGGTCCCGTTTTCCATGATGAGCACGTCTTTGCCGCCGGCGAAGTTCATTGCTATGGTCAGATTGTTGGCGCCATAGCTGCGGACAACAAGGCATTGGCCCAAAGAGCCTCGCGGCTGGTGAAAGTGGAGTACCAGGAGCTGAGCCCGGTTATTGTGACCATCGAACAGGCCATCGAGCACAAGTCCTACTTCCCGGACTACCCGCGATTCGTGACCAAGGGCAATGTGGAGGAGGCCCTGGCCCAGGCGGATCACACTTACGAGGGCACCTGCAGGATGGGTGGACAGGAGCACTTCTATCTGGAGACTCATGCGGCATTGGCAGTTCCTCGCGACAGCGATGAGTTGGAGCTCTTCTGCTCTACACAGCATCCTTCGGAGGTGCAGAAACTGGTGGCCCATGTCACCACACTTCCTGCCCACCGCGTCGTTTGTCGAGCCAAGCGTTTGGGCGGAGGTTTCGGTGGCAAGGAGTCGCGGGGCATTTGCGTAGCCCTTCCGGTGGCCTTGGCCGCCTACCGGATGGGTCGTCCTGTGCGCTGCATGTTGGATCGGGATGAGGACATGCTCATCACCGGCACCCGCCACCCTTTCCTCTTTAAATACAAGGTGGGCTTCACCAAGGAGGGTCTAATCACTGCCTGCGACATAGAGTGCTACAACAACGCTGGATGGTCCATGGATCTGTCCTTTTCGGTAAGTTATACTTCAATTCTTACAGTAATATTATAATAAAATATTTAAAATATAAATAACAACATTATAAATAGGTTTGAGGAAATTTGTAAAAGATAACTGGTTTACACGTGACTTGCATATTTTTGTTAGCAAGATCACAAAAGACTGTTATTTCAATACCCACCTGTGTACCATCCATAGAACATCTGCTAAGTGAGTCTACATTCTTAAATTCTTGGAAAAAGAGAAAAGAAAGATACCATCTGAGGGCTCTGGTTATATAAAAAATTAATAAACTTGTATATATCTGAATCTTAAAGAAATTGATACTAGATCATCAAACAAATTCATCTGAGTGGTGTGAATTCTGAATTTCTTAAGAAAACATTGAAAGAATGCTTCCAACCAAAGGTTCTGGTTATATAAAGAGTTTTCTAAACTAGCCTAATATATCTATCTTTTCAGGTTCTGGAGCGCGCGATGTACCACTTTGAGAACTGCTACCGTATTCCCAACGTGCGAGTGGGTGGATGGGTGTGCAAGACGAACCTGCCTTCGAATACGGCCTTCCGAGGCTTTGGAGGTCCTCAGGGCATGTACGCCGGAGAGCACATCATCCGGGATGTGGCCCGAATAGTGGGTCGTGATGTGGTGGATGTGATGCGCTTGAATTTCTACAAAACAGGCGACTACACACACTACCATCAGCAGCTGGAGCACTTTCCCATCGAGCGATGTTTGGAGGATTGCCTCAAGCAGTCGAGGTACGAGGAAAAGCGCTTGGAGATCGCTCGATTTAATCGGGAGAATCGCTGGAGGAAGCGTGGAATGGCCGTGGTGCCCACGAAATATGGCATTGCCTTCGGTGTCATGCATTTGAATCAGGCTGGTTCCCTGATTAACATTTATGGAGATGGATCAGTCCTATTGTCCCATGGAGGCGTTGAGATTGGACAAGGTCTAAATACCAAGATGATTCAGTGCGCCGCCAGGGCTTTGGGTATTCCTCCGGAACTGATTCACATCTCGGAGACGGCCACGGATAAAGTACCAAATACCTCTCCCACGGCGGCGAGTGTGGGATCCGATCTTAATGGGATGGCCGTGCTGGATGCCTGTGAGAAGCTCAACAAGCGACTGGCGCCCATCAAGGAGGCCCTGCCCGGTGGCACCTGGAAGGAGTGGATAAACAAGGCGTACTTCGATCGGGTCAGTCTCTCGGCCACTGGCTTCTACGCCATGCCGGGAATTGGCTATCATCCCGAGACGAATCCCAATGCCCGGACCTATAGCTATTATACCAATGGCGTCGGCGTCAGTGTGGTGGAGATCGATTGCCTGACTGGCGACCATCAGGTGCTCAGCACTGACATCGTCATGGATATCGGTTCCAGTCTCAATCCGGCCATAGATATTGGTCAGATCGAGGGCGCCTTCATGCAGGGCTATGGACTTTTTACCCTAGAGGAGCTTATGTATTCTCCACAGGGCATGCTGTACTCCAGAGGACCAGGCATGTATAAGCTGCCAGGATTTGCGGACATCCCCGGAGAGTTTAATGTCAGTCTGCTGACCGGTGCACCTAATCCTCGAGCTGTCTACTCCTCCAAGGTAAGATATGTAGCCCGTGAAGAATTTAACCATGGAATATATCTCTAATTTCTTGATTTTTTTTTATCAGGCGGTAGGGGAACCCCCGCTCTTCATAGGATCATCAGCGTTCTTTGCCATCAAGGAGGCCATTGCAGCTGCTCGTGAGGATCAGGGGCTGAGTAGAGACTTCCCCCTGGAGGCGCCTTCCACCTCGGCTCGCATTCGCATCGCCTGTCAGGATAAATTCACCAATTTGGTAGGTGTTCCCCTAGACAAGACATAAATGGAGAGATCTATTAATTGTCATTTCTTATCTTTTCAGCTTGATTTACCCGAGGCAGGAACTTTCACTCCATGGAACATTGTGCCTTAGAAATTGTTTTCATAGTTGTTTTTAACTGTATATTTGGTTTTGTACATATTTAAGTCAAATAAATGTTTGAATATAAAGGATATACATAAAACCCTTGATTTAAAAATAAACCTTATGTATACTTATTATTATTGTCAGTTTAATTGTTATTAAACCTAAATGTTTAAAAAAAAATTTCAAAAAACTAAACGTTGGTTCTGGTTATATAATTGGTCATCATATGATATCAATGTAGTTTCTGTGAACTCATGATGGTGTATATCAAAGGCTCTTATTCACTAGTTATTTTAAGCAAATCCTCTTGATAGAAGACGGCAAATAGAAGCCGTTTCTGAGTGGGTCTCAGGTTATTTGAGAAGGGATTTTCGTGAGCATCTCATTCGGTGATCGTAAGCCGAGGAGCGTAGACATCAGAGATGAGGTCGCTAAATTGCTTGCTCTTTAAGATCGTGTTCATTTTAGCATCGTCATTTGTTTCGGCCGATTATTATTACAATGGTTATGAGCAGAGAACGCCTTGGAATGGAGAAGTTTCGATTGATGACTACGGAAATTGCCATGCCCACGATCGTCCTTTGGTTGGAAGATGTATGAGTTACGAGGATTGCATCAGTGCCATGCGATCCTTACCCCGAGTGACGCCCTTACTTTGCCCCTCCTTGTGGCCCGTTCAACTGGTATGTTGTCCCCTTGGCGGACATGTGAATCAGGAACCCTTGGTCTCAAGGAGTAAAGAAGGTGTGTATGGCATATATTGTGTATCCAGAAGTGTAGAGATCATCTCTTTTGACAGCCTGTTCGGATGCCTATCCAAGAGATCATTATAAGCGCCGTCGACGTCGTCGAAATTCTGATCCTAATGAAGAACAAGTGGAAGTAGTTGAGCCCATTATCCAAAAGCGCAAACAGATTGAAGATTTCCTGGCTGGTGGGAGATCCACCCTGGATAACGAGCATCCTTATATGGTAAGTCTTTACAAATATAAGGAAATATAACTATGGAATTTTTATTTGAAATGGTATTGTAAAGTAAGGATGATAAATCTTTAGGTATTATTTTAATCTAAATTTAATAAAACGAAGTTTGAGCATATAAAATAAGAGTGTGGCCTTCCTTTTTCTTCTTTTATTTTCTTTGACTATGAATTCCAAATTTTAATCAATAGAAGACGAATAAATAGTTTTTTAGAACTATTGCTTTTAAATGTATCTTAAAATATCCTAGACAAATGAAAAACATTAAGATCAATACTTTTAATTTATTTGAATAGCCCTCTAATTTCATTTTATTGACTTACAGTGTGCCCTCGGTTGGCCATCTTGCACGAATAGATTGATTCATTCGGACGGCTCAGGCCAGCGGAGATATTCGTTCAACTGTGGCTGCGTCTTGATTGCGCCACGGTTCGCCATAACGGCAGCCCACTGTGCCGAACTCGGCGGGTGAGCAACGAAAATACAACAAATACTCGAAATGCTAATGGGTTTGCTTCTTCAAAACGAACAGGGAACGCCCGTCGGTGGCGTTGATTGGTGGCGTTGAGCTGAACAGCGATCGCGGGCAGCTGATTCAAATCAAGCGGATTATCAAACACCCGGACTTCGATGAGGATACTTTGGTCAACGATTTGGCGGTGGTCAAATTAACCAAGAGATCCTACAATCCAGTGGCCTGCCTGTGGAACGAGAAAACCCTGCCCGAAAGCCCGCTAACTGCCCTGGGCTATGGACAAACCAAGTTCGGTTAGTATTTCAAATTATTAAATAAACAATTTATTATTATTAAATATTTAACAGCTGGCCCACAATCCAACGATCTGCTGCAAATAAAGCTTCACCACTTGAACGTTCAACAATGCCAGAGACATTTGCAAAACGATGACAAATTAGTTAATGGCTTGGGACCGGGACAACTATGCGCCAAGGATTACTCCGGCAAAATGGACACTTGTCAGGTGAGTCAATATAGACAATATATCAATCATATCGATTGCAAAGTGAAAACAGGAAAGGACCCGTATACTGATCAACTCGTTTTATATTTTCTTTATCGGTATTATCAATATAATATATTTTTTTTGGTTAAACATCTTTTACTTCAGGGAGATTCTGGAGGACCTTTGCTGCTCCACCAACAAGAGCGGAATCACCACGATAGGATTCCTTATGTGGTTGGAATAACTTCCTTTGGAGGTGCCTGTGCCACTGGAGAGCCCGGTGTTTATGTGAGAATAGTCCACTACATTCAGTGGATAGAGCAACAGGTGTGGGAATGAGTCAAAAATACATATGGGTTCCAATTTAACATTTTCTAAATTATAAAATGTATTTATAGAAACTTATTAAATTCGTGCCGCTTATAATAACTTACTTGGTGTTTTTTTATTCACTAATTTAAAATGTGTGTAAAATAAATAAAATATTTTTAAAGTTACGGAAAGTATAGTTAATAAGTTAAATTCATAATATATGGTATCAGTGCTGCTTGAAGGCAATCTTCTCGATCCAATCCAAGTAGCTGTACAGCCTGGTGTAAACACCAGGGGCATTGGGAGCGGCACAGAATTTGCCAAAGGAGGTGATGCCCACCACAAAGGCCACGCAGTTGTATTCCGGCAGGACGGCATGCAGTGGTCCACCGGAGTCACCCTGGCAGGTGTCCCTGCCGCCGGGCAGATATCCCGCACAGAATTGACCCTCGATGATGCCCCTGGGCAGACGGCGCTCCTTGCGGTAGATTTGCTTGCAACTCATCTGGGGAATCACGTCCAGCTCCACCTGACGCAGGACATTCGACTTGGCGCCCAGGAACTCGGTGCGTCCCCAGCCGGCGGCCACAACGGTGGGTATCTGGAGCTCCGGCAGTTGCCACAGACAGGCGGGACGCACTTGCTCCGACAGCCTGGCCCTTCGGGTCAACTTGAGCAGTGCAATGTCATGGTAATAGGCCGATGATCTGTACTTGGGATGCAGCACGATGATCAGGATCTTTATGTCCTGCTGGGCAGAGCTGGTCACGTTCAACTGGCGGGCACCCAATCGAACCATGTCCGGTGGCTTGCTGGGGGATCAAAAATGCACATTGATTTAGTTCCGCCTTCAAGGATCCTGCAACTTACCTACCCGAGGTGGCACAATGGGCGGCTGTCAGGACATACAGCTCGCTAACCAGGGCACCGCCACAGCCCCACTTTATGTCCACGTCCTTGGAGCCACTGCCACTGCCCTGTGTCCATCCCAAAGCCGCCATGTGGGGGAATAGTCCGTGTCGGGTGGGGGTTCCACCCACTATTAAAGGAACGCTGGGCACGCACTGCTTCCCGGAGAAAGTGCGTCCGGTATCGGCCAATTGGAGTCTCCTAGTGGCAGCATTGTATTCCTGGCATTCTGCGAAAGATTATTCCATTTTGAAAATTATAGATTCAACCCTTAACAATGTACTCACTGGTGACACTAATTCGCTGAGCCAGGACATGTTTATCCGCCAAAGGACAACAGATGACCGGAACATTGTTCCGATGGGTGCAGATGTCGATGCGGGTGCCATGCACACGATATTCCCGGATGACGTGGAGGCACTGATAGGCCAGGATGCAGTAGCCACTTCGGCCATCGAAGCTCCGGCGGCAGAAGGCACCCTCGGGAAGTCCTTCGGAAACCGCGGTCCTTACCTCCCCATCGTCGCCGAACTTCAGGTAACTCTCTTCCTCTTCCGTTTCCAGGGCATCTTCATCTTCAGCAGTTGATTGATCTCCCCAAACTTCGGGGATTGTGTACTTGGTGGTCTGGTAATTGATTATTTCAAGGGCATCGAGAGCTGTTGAAAATGATATAGGGGAATTCAATAATATGTAAAGTATTTATCACTTACCCTCAATTTGCTGAGTTTGCAGGAGCACATGCAGGCACGTCAATTGAAGATGTACGATTAGGAACCAAAGTATTATCATTCTATTGTGAGTTTTTGAGGTTTCATTATTTACTTCTTAGCACACGTTCTGATTAAAGAGCTGCAGTAAATGTAATTTTAAATGAAAATGTTGAAATCATTAAAATTAGTTAAGAAAATATCAAGAAAATCAAACACAATTTTCAGAAGATTGTCGTCTACCCTTAGTTCTATATATTGATCTAAGCAGTTTAAACACTTCATTGATTGTTGATCTTATAGCTGAAATGCGTTAAATCGTCTGCCACCACTGTGTCAAATCAAACTCTTGTGTGTCTGTGTGTATTTTTTTTTGCTTAATGTATTTTTATTAATTAATGCGGGCGCTCAATTATAAATTCGGCTGAATTTCAATAAAACTGTTTGCCTGCGCTGCTGTGTTTCTTTTCGCGTATGGTAGATTGGAAGATCCCAGTCGGATTAAATCGGTCAATCGAGCAAGACCTATACAGATGGCGGATTCGAAGCGACTTTGTGTTTATATAGCAATTTGTGTGCTGTCTGGCGGATTTCAAGTGAAGGGACAGTGGGAATTTCCTAATCAGCCTACGGATCCGAACCAAAATCCCAATCCAGAGCCGGATCCAACCAGGTGGGACTTCAACAACTACAATAGCAACGGTTACAACGGTCAGTGGTCGCCGGGTTACTCTAACAACTACGGATATTATAGACCGCCACCGCCACCACCTCCTCCTCCGCCCTGTGGACGGCCACCACCGGGACCTCCGCCACCGGGTCCACCTCCTCCGGGGCCGCCACCCGGTTGCCCTGAAGGTCCGCCACCACGCCCGCCACCTCGTCACGGGGAAAATGGCCCCAGACGATGGCAACCCCGTCGTCCGCCGCCCAATCATCATATGAACTTCCACAACATCTTCCTAAACATGGAGCGTAAGGTGGACGAGGAGAACTTCAACAAGACCGCGGAGACGGAGGATTTGCATGATGACTTCAATGGGCGATCCATTGTGGCACCTGGACAGTACCCACACATGGTTAGTATTTGCAATCCAAACAAAAATCAAATATCAACACAAAAACCCAAAAATAAATACAATAAAAATCGCACGAAACCGGAATGGGGGAAACGCCAAAGTACCGCCGTTCACAACAAAAATACGACTAAAAACCGATCGCTGACTTGCGAATCGAAGCCCTAAACCATATGATAACAGTTATTGGGTCTAGCTAATCCTCTCTTCATCGATCTCGATCTCAGGCCGCTCTGGGATTCCGGAATGAGAACCAGGAGATCGACTACAAGTGCGGAGGCAGCCTTATCAGTGAGAACTTTGTGCTCACCGCCGCTCACTGTCTTACTACTCACGGGTAAGCTTTCCAGTTTGCTCGGAACTTGGTGGGCTCTCTTGGGTCATTTGAGTGTTTTCACCTCAGAGAATATACCTCTAATAGAGGTCCTCTATACTAATCTATAGTAAAAAGATAGTATTATAGTATTTTTATTTTTATTTCAATCTTAAAATATTCAAACCAATATTAAATATAAATAAATTTGGAATAGGTGACAAAGCAGAGTTTTGGAAGAGTACATTACAAAGAGAGCACTTGATTCCATTAGTTTTAAAAAATATATTTAGTGTCTCGATTAATTCCCTACAGAACCGCTCCCGATGTGGTAAAAATCGGAGACATTAAGCTAAAGGAATGGGAGAACGACGTGGCCCCTCAAAGACGACGGGTTAAGAAAATTTATCTGCACCCGCTGTACAACTCGACTCTTAACTACCATGACATCGGACTTATCGAATTGAACAGACCTGTGGAGTACACCTGGTTTGTGAAGCCCGCCCGGTTGTGGCCTAAAAATGAGATACCCTACGGCAAGCTGCACACCATGGGATATGGATCGACAGGATTCGCCCAGCCGCAGACCAACATCCTCACGGAACTCGATCTGTCGGTGGTGCCAATTGATCAGTGCAATACCAGTCTGCCCGCCGATGAAAGTACTCCCCAGGGAATACTCACGAGTCAGATTTGCGCCCATGACTATGAGAAAAATAGGGATACTTGTCAGGTGAGTGTTAGTAATATCAGTGGGGTAGAAATAAAGTTTTTAAAAGACCAATCATTATGTATCTAATTAGATGGTTGTTATTTAATACTTCAAGTTTACATTTACAATATTGTCCAGAATACAAAATTGAAATATTTCAAATGAATAAAAGTACTTGTTTAAGATTGTAACCCATCTCTTAAACCTTTTACAGGGCGATTCCGGAGGACCACTTCAATTGAACTTGGAGCGACGAAGACGCCGGCACAGAAGCCGCAGGCATTATCGCTACTACCTCGTGGGAATCACATCTTATGGAGCCTATTGTCGCAGTGAATTCCCCGGTAACTAAGTTTGACTTATAAAATATTTTTAAATTAATTTATAACCTCGTTAATCTTTCAGGTGTTTACACGCGCGTTTCTTCATATATCGACTGGATAGCATCTATAGTGTGGCCCACTTACTATAGCGAGTTTACTAATCAATAAATGTAGTCAGTAATAAAATTGTGCAATCAGAAAGCTATGAGTTGGATATAATTTTGTTTTTTTTAAGCTTCCTAGTAAGGTGTCTTTACAAAGGTGACTTGGCTTAAAACGGTTTTTGTTATTTTCATATGGTTGCTAGGTGCAGCGTTATACAAAAATGATTTATTTGGTCAATAAATTTGTCTTCGAATAGAAATAAGTTTAAAATGGTCGGAAAAAGCAAAAAGAAAAGGAATAGCAAGGATTCTACATCCAGTAATGCCGGAAGTGGTGAAGGTGAGGAGAAAAAAAAGAAAGAAGGCGGTAAAAAGAAAGGGGGCGTGGGAAAGTCCATAGGCTGTGACATTTTCAATGATGCTGCCATGGAAAATGCATACTATGTGTGCCATAATGTGCAGGTGAGTAATTTTACAGATTTTATTTTATTTATTTTTAACTAATTCAATTTTTTAGGACGTTCTTAAATCAAGAGGATTTGCCTGGCCAGATGGGCAAAAAAAGAAAAAGAAGGGAAAGCGCTAAGAGAGATAGTATAAAATAAATGTACTTTAGTAAAGTATCCCTTACTTTACAAAATTTTTGTTTTCTGTAATAAATTCTTTAAATTAAATCATATGTTTTTTATAAATATTTAAGCTGATATTGAAAGTAAAAGTTCAATGTGCTTCCCCCTTGGCCTGCATAAATGAGTGCGTACGTGTTCATATTTATTTTTATGAAACCAAAACAAGACATCATCGATCAAAAACAAAAAATTCCAATAAACGCAGCCTGCCCAAAGTTAAACGTCAGTGGCAAATATTTCTAGAGCAAACGTCACAATCTCCAAAGTACGAACACATTTTCCGAATTCGGCGTGTGAATATTATAGAGAAGCAAAATTGTAATCGTTTCGTAAAATGTGCGAGGCCTGCACCATATAAACAGGAGCAACAATCGCGTTTTTTCAGTCTAAAATCGGCATTACCAGCTGCAGCATCTTAAGGAGTGGAGATTTAAGATCTCAATATATAAATATAGAAATAATGGTTAAGATACCGGCTATAGGAATTGATTTGGGGACCACCTACTCCTGCGTGGGAGTTTGGCAGAACAGCAAGGTGGAGATCATAGCCAATGACCAGGGAAACCGCACCACGCCCTCATATGTGGCATTCAACGATACGGAGCGCCTTATTGGCGATGCGGCCAAGAACCAGGTGAGTCAGGGTCCCCATTGTGATTGTCCAAATACGTCGATTGTAGAGCACAATTATGGCCAGGTGCAAATTGCCGTCCGCAGTTATGTGTTGCGAGTGATTTGATTGGAATTGTATACAAAAATAAATACTAGAGTTGGGAAAAATTTTGGTGGCTGGTCGGTCGCCTTATAAAATAAAATATAAGAAATTACTTATAAAATGAAGAAATTACTTTATAATTATATAGATTGCCTATGATTAAAATATACGTTTATTTTGTGTTTTTTTATGCTTAAACTTAAACTATATAATCTTCAAATCATTTTTTTTTAACTTACCTTTGACTATTTATAAAGTTGAGATATGAATCTTATAAGTACATTCAAACCTGAATTTGCATATGAATTATATAATTATGTAAATTCTTAAATATTTTTAATGTTCCTTACGCTTTTTTTTTAATAAGAACTGATATATTAATTACTATTTCACTAGGAGACACGTGTCCTTTTATAAACAATTATATATATTTGCACCCCAAGACTATAATTTGAAATTTATAAATTCGTAAACATGATTTAAAACTTGGTGCTATATGAGGAGCATGAAAATACATTTTGCTTATCATAATATCTTATTTTTCCAGGTCGCCATGAATGCTAAGAACACGGTGTTTGATGCCAAGCGTCTGATTGGTCGCAAATTCGACGACAAAAAGATCCAGGAGGACCTGAAGCTGTGGCCCTTTAAGGTGATCAGTGAGGGCGGTAAGCCCAAGATCGAGGTGGAGTTCAAGGGTGAACGCAAACGATTCGCTCCCGAGGAAGTCAGTTCCATGGTGCTGACCAAGATGCGCGAAATCGCTGAGGTGTACTTGGGTGGCAAGGTGAAGGACGCCGTGATTACAGTGCCAGCCTATTTCAACGATAGCCAGCGTCAGGCGACCAAGGACGCGGGTTCCATTGCGGGGCTGAATGTGCTGAGGATCATCAATGAACCCACTGCGGCTGCCTTGGCCTACGGATTGGATAAGAACCTCAAGGGGGAGCGCAATGTCCTGATTTTCGACCTGGGTGGCGGCACCTTCGATGTCTCCATACTGACCATTGATGAGGGCTCCCTGTTCGAGGTGAAATCCACAGCTGGAGACACCCATTTGGGTGGTGAGGACTTTGACAACCGACTGGTGAACCATTTTGCAGAGGAGTTCAAGCGGAAACACAAGTCGGATATCAAGGGAAATGCCAGGGCTTTGCGACGTCTGAGGACGGCTTGTGAGAGGGCGAAAAGGACTTTATCCTCCAGCACGGAGGCATCCTTGGAGATTGATGCCCTGCACGAGGGCATTGACTTCTACTCGAAGATATCCAGGGCTCGTTTCGAGGAGCTCAACATGGATCTCTTCCGCTCCACAATGCAGCCCGTGGAACGGGCCCTCAGCGATGCCAAGATGGACAAGAAGGCCATCCACGATGTGGTCCTGGTGGGTGGTTCCACGCGCATCCCAAAAATCCAGAAACTGCTGCAGGATCTGTTCGGTGGCAAGCAGCTGAATCTGTCTATAAATCCAGATGAGGCTGTGGCCTATGGAGCCGCCGTTCAGGCAGCCATTCTCACCGGCGTAGGCAGCTCCCAGATCCAGGATCTCCTCCTGGTGGACGTGGCTCCACTCTCCCTGGGCATCGAAACCGCTGGAGGTGTGATGACCAAGTTGGTGGAACGAAATGCTAGGATTCCCTGCAAGCAGCAGCAGACCTTCACCACCTACAGTGACAACCAGAATGCGGTGACCATTCAGGTTTACGAGGGAGAGCGGGCCATGACCAAGGATAATAACCTTTTGGGGACATTTAATCTCACTGGGATTCCACCGGCACCCCGTGGAGTGCCCCAGATCGAGGTGGCCTTCGATTTGAATGCTGACGGCATCCTCAACGTGAATGCCAAGGATAATAGCACTGGGAGGACCGAGAAGATCACCATTACCAACGATAAGGGTAGGCTTTCCAAGGCGGAGATCGATCGCATGCTCTCGGAGGCGGAGAAGTACAAGGTGGAGGACGATCGTCAGAGGGAACGGGTTCAGTCCCGGAACAACCTCGAGGGATATATCTACAGCTGTCGCCAGGCCGTCGATGAGGCCCCATCCGGTGTCCTCTCCGAGTCGGATCGCTCAAAGGTGCGCGAGAAGTGCAACTCCGAGGCAACCTGGCTTGATAAGAACTCTCTGGCCGAGAAGGAGGAGTTCGAGCATCATCTCCAGGACTGCCAGCGCATCTGCAGTCCCATTATGTCGAAACTCCATGCCGGACCCAAGGGCAAACAATCGTCGTCGGCTGGAAAGGGTTCTCATCCCACCGTAGAGGAGGTGGACTAGTTCCTGTACTAACTTGTTCAGCTATTGAAAATGTATTATTTAATACCTTATTTCTTAAAAATAAATTGAAGTGCCCTTGTCGTGTTTTGGGTCTCTATTTCATTTTATTGTCCGAGTTATAAAAGATAATTATTGAAAATATATGCTAAAAACATTCTTAAAAATTCTAGGCACATCTTTAAAAAACGAACATCTCGTAATTTTGTCTTAAGTACTGTCTAATCTGATATGTAATACCCAATACTTACATTCAAATGATCATTTAAAAATTAGAGCAATAACTGAGGATGTCGTGAGGTGTCTTAAAGACAATATTTTTGAAAACTGCTGGTATCAGATAAAATTTAATCTATAAAGTCTGGAAAATGTAAAATTTGTTTATCTGATCTTAATCGATACACATTGCTCTATATTCCGTCTACATTGGGAGTCGCTTTTTTCATAAAGATGTAAAATGTATATCTTTTTTGTCCAAAACTCTGATGCCAACGGTTAAATAGCTTTATCGTGAACAGCACCACAGCACTAGTGAGTCCAATCGATTTTCCGTGTACTTAAAATAAATGGTTTTCTATTTTCCAACAGCAGTGCAAACATCAGTAGGCGGATAGCTCGACTGCAATGAATCGATTAAGTTCGTATAAATATACGATTCCAATGTTTTGCATATTAACCCTGTGATCCCCCATTGGCAAGCTTAGAGTTTGCTTTGGTTTTTGGGTATTACCGATCAGTCTACCACGGAATTTTGTCGCGAAATGGCCGTCGCACCGAGCAAACTTCTGGAATCGCCCCTAAATCGGTTGCACTGCGCCATTCTACACAGTCTACCGGGTCAGAGTTGCACAAAAGCTTTCTTTTGGAACCTGTACCGCAACCATGTCTCCAGTGCGAAGTACTATTCACCCTTGTTGCTGGTCTGGTAGTAGATCGATTTTAATCTTATAGTTAAGGTGTTGTTTTCTCAAAGCCATTCTAGTTTGTTAGCTGACAAAGAAATACAATTAAATTGTTAAGGAAGACAAATTCGTTTTCTCAATGTGGCGTTAATTTAACAAACAACAACTCTATACGGAGTATGTTACTTAATGATTCAATGTTAAATTTAACTAGAAACTTTTAGTCAGTTAACTTAAACGTGCTACTGAGATTCAATCTAACTTAACGCAAAAGTAACATACTAAAACCGTGTCCAAAGTTTAATCCACATATGATAATTTAAAGTTTCTTTCATTGCAGCTACCCTTGCTCATGAATTGGCGACGTCTGTCTAAAACTTTCGTACTTTCCGTGTTGAAAAACTATTTGCAATCCTTCAGTTTCGCCGCCTTTATAAATGCCATTACCTTTTACTTAATGTGCGTAAGCAGGCGTTTCAATGGTCGATTTGTGTTTATCTTTATACCATATTTGCCCTGCTGGACTGCCTCCCAACTAAGTTGGTTGATGCCTCCTCAGGTTCTTCACTTCTTCGTGACGGGAATAACACCTGCAGTAAGTAAATGAATAGTTCGTATAAAACCAAAACCAAAATGCAAATCATTTACAGGCCATAGAAAGCTTACTGAGGTATTTTGACGTCGGATTGGTACATTCCCCCTTGGCTCAGACCCTCATCTTTATGATATCCTCTGTAGTGGTCTTGCACTATCAGCAGACCCGAAAGTATTCTGGTTTTTGGTTTATCCGACCGACTTCTTTGACCGAGGATCAGAAGGAAGAGACCATCTCCAGGCGAATGATTCAGGGTCTAAGGGAATTAAGATCTTACCTGGGCATTGGACTTGTTTTGGATCTTATAAATCCCATAATGAAGAGAAACCTGAAGCTCTTGCGACCAAAGATGACCAGTTTCTTGACAGGCTACATAGGATTGTTTAAGGTGCTTATAATATATATTTAACTTGAAATGTTAATATCTTGCATCTTTTTCCAGCTGGTACAATTACTCCCGTTTAATAGTTTAGATGTCAAGCAGGTTAATGCTCTAGCGTCATTTATAAGTGGTGCTTCCTTTGCCCTCTTACCAAATCGTCTTACCTTCATGTGTTTTGCTGTTGTGACGGCGATCCAGGTGATTTGGCAACAGGTGTGCAAACTTAAAGCTGAAAAAGATCCGATACTTTCTGGAATGCAAAAAATTCCCTGGTCAAGACTGTTGATACCCTGTTGTCTGGCTTACCTGGTGCACATTTTCTTTTACCACCAACGGCATCTCAACGAGGTTGCCCGGAGTTTCATAGACAGTACATGCGATAAGAAGTAAGTAAATGATAATGCAATAGATCCTTTAGAAACCAAATTCAATTACAGTGGCCAGCGATTATTGGATCTGATGAGCCTTCCCGATATAAACGCCATAATAGAAACGGCGAATAAGTCACCAAAAACCTCTTTTTGGTTTTAAATTTTGTACTAAAAAGAATTGACTTACTACTAAAATATACACATTGAAATTTGATAGTGCTTATATAAAAAATAAAATCCTAACTCGTCACAACCAAATCATAATTGGCACTTAAGCTTGGAATAAATGGGTATTTACCATATGACGTTATAAACGATATGCATAAATTATTTTTATCTAACCTTAAACGGGTTTTGAATGTGCCAAACCTCTCAATTACGGGCGATATCTGTGACAAGAGAAATTGGAGATATCTCCTATTTTGTGACTGCAAATGGAGATGTCTCCAAGGAAATTATAAAAAATTTGAGATAGATTTATCGATTTTTAAAGTATGTTGTTTAAAAGAATGACTTTATTAAAGCTTTGCTTTAGGTAAAATATATTGGAATATCAAGTCTGTATAAGGATAGAAATAAACTTGGTCTTAAGCATCATTAGCCAGCCAAATGTCGGAAGTGCAGTCACCGCCAGGATAACGCATTTCATGGGGCAGACTGGGACCATAGGGTTCCTTGCCAAAGTCAACCAAGAAGTCTTCATTCAGGGATATTCCTCCATTCACGGTATCCACATCAATCAGAACAATATGACCGCCTTGGGAAACCATTTTTGGATAGAACTAAAAAGTAAGGAGTATTACATTTCCGCAATTCATGAAGGATTTTTTAAATGTACTCACCTGCTTATCCCAGGGGGAATATAAAGACGAAGAGACATATAAACGCTTGCCATCAAGAGAAAGCTGCAGCATTTGTGGACCTCCTTCCAATCGGCGACCTTTCACATACCGAGCTGGTGGTCGCTCCTAACATAGAAAAGCGTTTAAAACTGAATAAGTCAATTATAATATTGTAACTACCTTCAGTTCCTTATCTTCCTTAACAATCACATTGGGCAAATCACTGCATATGGCACCTCCCAGGAAAAGCTGCCCTGTAAGCTTCGGGTTTTCAGGATCAGTAATATCATATTGCCTCACATCGCCATGTCGCCAGCAGTTGACATAGAGGAAGCGGTCATCCAGGGATATGATAATATCCGAGATCATGCCCCCCATATCCTCCACGTTTCCACTGCCGGTATCCACCAGTTTTCCGGGAATATCGATCACCTTTTTGGCCTCAAACTCATCCGAATCAGCTTTTTTCTTAAAGTAGAACACCTTGGCATTGAGGGCACAACCAACAAATCCTTCTGCCCGTTTAGGATCGTGAAGGAAGCGAATCTCCAATGGGGTTATACCATCCGAACCCAAATCGATTGTTTGATAGAGAGTCTGCGTGGACCATTTGTAGAAGTTGAGACGGCAGCCGTACTGCGTCATGTCGTCGAGGTCACCATTCTTCCAGCCTCTAAAACCAGAAAAATAATTAAGTTACCTTTTGTAAAATATGTTTTCTATTATTTTTCCACGTACCGTCTCCATTTGTTGGGGGCTCCCCACTCCGAAGAAACCATCACATCGAAATATGGTTGATACCAGAAATCGTAACCACACAACGCCTTCCTTTCTCCCTTGGTCCAAGTTCCGATACAATTGAATTCCGAATCAAAGAGGATAAAGTCACCTTTGGCATATCCCTCAGCATCGCCCATTACGGATATCATAATATTTCCATTGGCCAGGCAGTGAGTGGTGTGGGGAGCCGTCACATTGTGGCTCTTCAATACATCGCCATCGATGGTCTTGATAATCTCTGGCTTTCGGGGATCCGTAACCACATCGAGTATATATACAAAGTCTGAATTCAAGGCCGGCAGTACCAGCCTATCTCTTTTTGGAACGCTTTTAGAGTTCTCATCGACATAGTAGCAACTGGAGCAGGCGTTCCAGCCAGAGTGATGCAGCTCGTCACCTTTCCGATTTGTAAATGTACGGTGCACTATCTTAATCGGATAATATAAAATTATAGAATATTGAAAGATACAAAGTTATTTACAATCCAATTGAGTTCGGGATTTATGTATGTACTTAATATGGTTTGCTCCCTACGTCGATTGAATTTGATCATTCAACGTAGGTAGAGCTATAGGTGATACCTGATTTATTTACCTGGCAGTAGGTGGGGCTCTCGGGATCCACATCGACTGTGGACAGATAATCGCCATGGGGCTCATCCAGGTTGGGTTGAACGGTAACAGTGTAGAGCAGTTTCTCGCGGGGACCACTCCTCATAGCATCCAGCGGGGTTGCGTAACCCGGTCCTCGGCAACAGGCTGCATAAAAACAATTTAATTATCAAAATTGCTCGGGATTTGTATTCACTTTATCAAAGATTCGAGGCGTGTGTTTGTAATACTAAGTACATATATACATATATGTGACTTGTTTTTACTTTTATTGGACATGGCTCGGCGGTTGTTGTGGAACGATGATCAGCGACTAAATGAATATCGCCCGATGTTGAGCGAAAGCTTTATACTGGGTCTCTCTTGCCGGCATCTTGTATATATACAATATACATTGCTATATGAGCTCTTCAAATAATTACCAAAGAGAACCGGTTCGCCGACTTTCTTATCATTAATACTAGTTAGGTCAGTTACACTTGTCCATGTGTTCGTATTAAATGTTATCTCTCATTACGGATCAAAGAAGTTTAAAATATAAATTAAGAGCTTTATGGCTGATAGTGGAATTTGAAGGGGGAAGTAAGAACATTGGGTTTTTATATATTTGAATTTTGTCGTCAGTTAAGGGCGTAATCAAGGAAAAATAAGTATTTATTTAAACAAACTACTACAAACTGTCATATTTCAAAAATACTCTTGCATGCACTTGCTATATTAGATCCAAAAAATGTAAAGTGTCGATTTCGAAGGGTTTTGCAAAAAGACAAGAATGTATGCTATTGCGTATTCCCAAATCTCTGAAAGATTTTGTGAAAATAGCTTAACATTTGATGGAGTTAATTAAGAGCTGATAAGAAAAGCGCCAAATTCACAACGGCTAGCCATGACATGAACCGCGAAAAGTTAAATTATCGATTAATATATCGATTTTCAGCGTAACCGCTTCGAATATTTTTGGTATATTTCTTAGCGCCGGCAGATTGGCAATTAACCGGTCACACTGCAGGCAGGAAATATTTTAGCGCGTCGCAACGAAAAAGCAATTGCAATCCTCGTGGTGGCTAGTTAATCCAAAGCTTGTTAGCTCTATTGAATCAAGGATAACCCGACCCTGGACACCGTGCAGCCATGTCGCATCACTACGTGGTGACGGCGCAAAAGCCGACGGCGGTTGTTGCCTGTTTAACTGGTAAGTATGGCAGAGGGGAGAAAAGGGGGTCCCTATGTGGTCTCCCCGGCGAAAACAGAAACAAGCATGTTTGCCGGTTGCCGGATTACACAAGCCTAAATATACATATGTTTGCTAAACACCGGCACATTTACCAGGCAACTTCACCTCGCCCACGGATCTTAATCTCATTATTGCCCGGAACAACCAGGTGGAAATTGATCTGGTCACGCCGGAGGGACTGCGTCCTCTGAAAGAGATCAACATCAATGGCACCATTGCCGTGATGCGGCACTTCAGACCGCCCGATAGCAACAAGGACCTGCTCTTCATCCTGACGCGTCGCTACAACGTCATGATCCTCGAGGCCCGCATGGTCAACGATGTCATCACGGTGGTCACCAAGGCCAATGGCAATGTGTCCGATTCGGTGGGCATTCCCTCCGAGGGAGGCGTCATCGCCGCCATCGATCCCAAGGCCAGGGTCATCGGGATGTGCCTGTACCAAGGCCTGTTCACCATAATTCCGATGGATAAGGAGGCCAGCGAGCTGAAGGCTACCAATTTAAGGTTCGCTACGCTATAAAATACTTATAATGGATGCTTCTTATCAATAACACATTAACCCATAAGAAACTTAGGATGAACATATTTCGAAATTCAAGATGATTCATCCACATGTGTGCATGGATCTTTCAGATATGACCATTCAAAAAATAGACCATACTTTTCATATTGTATTTGATTTTCATATAAGATGAAAGAGGTTTAATTGCACTACAATTTTCCAAATTTCTCCCTTCCAGAATGGATGAGCTGAACGTGTACGATGTGGAGTTCCTGCATGGCTGCCTCAACCCCACCGTCATAGTCATCCACAAGGACAACGACGGCAGGCACGTAAAGTCTCACGAGATCAACCTGCGGGAGAAAGAGTTCATGAAAATAGCTTGGAAGCAGGACAACGTAGAAACGGAGGCCACCATGCTGATCCCAGTCCCGTCGCCCATCGGTGGAGTGATTGTCATCGGACGGGAGTCGATTGTGTACCATGACGGAAGCAACTACCATGCGGTGGCGCCGCTTACCTTCCGCCAAAGCACCATCAACTGCTACGCTCGTGTGAGTAGCAATGGATTGCGCTACCTGCTGGGCAACATGGATGGCCAGCTGTATATGCTGTTCCTAGGCACCTCCGAGACGAGCAAGGGAGTGACTGTAAAGGACATTAAGGTGGAGCAGCTGGGCGAGATCTCTATACCAGAGTGCATTACTTACCTGGACAATGGGTTCCTCTACATCGGAGCTCGTCACGGTGATTCTCAATTGGTTCGACTCAATTCGGAGGCTATTGATGGCTCCTATGTCGTGCCCGTAGAGAACTTCACCAATCTGGCACCGATCCTGGACATTGCTGTGGTGGATCTGGATCGTCAGGGACAGGGCCAGATCATCACGTGCTCAGGAAGCTTTAAGGATGGATCTCTGCGAATTATTCGCATAGGTATTGGCATCCAGGAGCATGCCTGTATTGACCTGCCTGGCATCAAGGGCATGTGGTCTTTGAAGGTGGGAGTCGATGAGAGTCCGTACGAGAACACTCTGGTACTGGCCTTTGTGGGTCACACGAGGATCCTCACACTGTCCGGCGAAGAGGTGGAGGAAACTGAGATTCCTGGATTCGCCAGCGATCTCCAGACCTTCCTTTGTTCAAATGTGGATTATGATCAGGTTAGCCTTTCAGCATTATCAATACTAGGAGACAAGAATGTAAATTCCTATCTATCTTCCACTTCAGTTGATCCAAGTTACTTCGGACAGTGTTCGATTAGTAAGTAGTGCCACCAAAGCTCTCGTGGCCGAGTGGCGTCCGCAAGGCGATCGTTCCATTGGCGTCGTATCTTGCAACACCACGCAAATCGTGGTGGCTTCTGCATGCGACATATTCTACATCATTATTGAAAACGGAAGCCTAAGAGAGCAGTGTCGCAGGACTTTGGATTATGAGGTGGCCTGCCTGGATGTCACTCCCTTGGATGAGACGCAAAAGAAGTCGGATTTGGTGGCCGTGGGCTTGTGGACAGATATTTCTGCTGTAATCCTTTCGCTGCCGGATCTGAAGACCATTTACACTGAGAAACTAAGCGGAGGTTTGTTATTACTTAGCTTCCCGATGCCATTTTCGAACTATTTTTTTTTGTTTTTTGAAGAAATCATTCCCCGCTCAATTCTGATGACCACCTTCGAGGGAATCCATTATCTGCTCTGCGCTTTGGGTGACGGCTCTATGTATTACTTTATCATGGATCAGACCACTGGGCAGTTGACGGATAAGAAGAAGGTTACGCTTGGTACGCAACCAACCACGCTGCGCACCTTCCGGTCCTTATCCACCACAAATGTCTTTGCCTGCTCCGATCGTCCCACGGTGATTTACTCTTCGAATCACAAGTTGGTGTTCTCAAATGTGAATCTGAAGGAGGTGAACCACATGTGCTCGCTGAATGCACAGGCCTATCCGGATAGTTTGGCGTTGGCCAACAAGAACGCAGTTATTTTGGGCACCATCGACGAAATCCAGAAGCTGCATATTCGAACAGTGCCGCTGGGCGAGGGACCACGAAGGATTGCCTATCAGGAAGCATCGCAGACCTTTGCTGTGTCCACTCTACGAATTGATGTCCATGGAAGAGGTGGAGCTAAACCATTGCGGAATAGTGCCTCCACACAGGCCCAAAACATAACGTGTAGCTCAAATTTCTTGCCCAAACCGGGTGGTGGAAATTCCACGGCTGCCAATGCGGAAGTGGGTCAAGAGATCGATGTACACAACCTGCTGGTTATTGATCAAAACACGTTCGAGGTTCTGCATGCCCACCAATTCGTGTCGCCCGAAACTATATCCTCGCTGATGTCCGCCAAGCTGGGCGACGATCCCAATACGTACTACGTGGTGGCCACGTCACTGGTAATTCCAGAAGAACCGGAGCCAAAGGTGGGAAGGATTATCATCTTCCACTATCACGACAACAAGCTTACCCAGGTGGCCGAGACTAAGGTCGATGGAACCTGCTATGCCCTGGTTGAGTTCAATGGCAAAGTTCTTGCCGGAATCGGAAGTTTTGTGCGCCTATACGAGTGGACCAATGAGAAGGAGCTGCGAATGGAGTGCAACATTCAAAACATGATTGCCGCCTTATATCTGAAGGCCAAGGGGGACTTTATCCTGGTTGGAGACTTGATGCGATCCATCACGCTGCTACAGCACAAGCAGATGGAGGGCATCTTTGTTGAGATTGCCCGCGATTGTGAACCCAAATGGATGAGGGCTGTTGAGATACTTGACGATGATACGTTCCTGGGCTCCGAGACAAATGGAAATCTGTTCGTCTGTCAGAAGGACAGGTGAGTTTAACAGGCTGTTGAGCTTAAAAATAAGTTGAACATACTAGATATAGATAATCCATAAGCAATATGAAAATAATGAGTTGTATGACTCCGATTTACAACATAAATTCATTTTGTATTATTTTAGTGCCGCCACAACCGACGAGGAACGTCAGTTGCTGCCGGAGCTGGCCCGATTCCACTTGGGCGATACGGTAAATGTTTTCCGTCACGGATCCCTGGTGATGCAGAATGTGGGTGAGCGGACAACACCAATCAATGGATGTGTACTGTACGGCACGTGCAACGGAGCCATTGGCATTGTGACCCAGATACCGCAGGACTTCTACGACTTCCTGCACGGACTGGAGGAGCGACTAAAGAAAATCATAAAGTCGGTGGGGAAGATTGAACATACGTACTACCGCAATTTCCAAATCAACACCAAAGTGGAGCCCAGCGAGGGATTCATCGATGGAGACCTGATCGAAAGCTTTTTGGACTTGAGTCGAGAGAAGATGCGTGATGCCGTTCAGGGATTGGAGGTGAGACTAGTTACGATGTTTAATTTGAAACCTCTTTTTAAAGTTTAAAATTTATTTTTCAGTTCACTCTAAATGGCGAACGAAAGGGCGCGGATGTGGAAGATGTCATAAAGATAGTCGAGGACCTCACACGCATGCATTGAGGACTTGTGGACGTTTGTATATAAGTATTGGAAATGGAACTAACTCGACGCGAATTGTTTAAATGTACATGAAACTTCGATACCATGTATCCCGCTTAATCCCGTAACTACCCATTCGAAGCTCTTCGTGCTAGATGCTACGACGATCGTACACGATGTTTCATCGAGTTTCGAGTTCCTCGTTTGTGTTTGCTCGAAAAAATATTGACAATGTAGCAAAAAAAAATTGTTTTAGGTGCGTCGCGAGCGCGCTCTTTCAAAGTTGCGCCACAGTCCCGCATTAATTTAATAAACCAAAATTTTAAATGAAAGCAAGGGTATTTTTAAAGGGTTTCTGGTCTGATTTGATTGTTTTTCTGGCTTTTTTAAATTTATCTTTAACTTTTATTTGCGTTCTTTTTTGATACATTTTTTTTCAATTCAACAATTGCTTTACATTTTCTTAAATAATAAAAAAAACTTAAATATGGCTTTGAGTTAAATCATAAATTTGGTTTCATCCCAAAATTTATATTTAGCGAGACAATATTTTTCTTCATCTGTTCATATGTTAAGTTTCTGTAGCTGTTTTAAGATTTCCTGTACTTAATTTAGTTTCTTAAATGCGCGTAAATGTAGAGAAGTAGTTATTTTTTATTGCTTACTGAAAACGACGAATAAAGTTATTCAATGATGATAATGTCTCGTTATTTACTTACTTTTTACGTTCATTTACATACGCAAGCATTGTATAACTTTTGCAAATTTTGAGTGGTTTTGGTTTTATAATAAGTATTATTCATATTTAAATAAGATGTTTCTAATAGAAAGACGAGTTCTAAATACCCTATTATACAACGGTTTCAATGTTAGCTGAATATATAAAAGCTGCCTTTATACAATCTTACATTTTGTAGTCTTTATATATTATAGTATAAAGTGCCTAACCATATTAATTTTATTAAATTGCCATTAATCCAATCAAATTCCAAATATTTATTTTTTCATTAAGGGTAATATTTTGGAAACTATTCTGTGATTTTTAAAAGTAGTCTTATCTCGTATTTTCTTTTAGTATTCAATGTTAATGCAAAATGTATGCTAAGAGCACTCTTGATTATAAAGATGTTACTCCGGGAGTCGAAAATACAAACATAAAAATGCTGTATATGAAACCTGGAAATGTCGATCCCCCTTGCTAATACCTTTTTGCACACCGCACGCATGCGTAGCACAGTTCTTTTGACACCGGTCCCCGGGCACGTCCATATCAACCAGATCCGGCAGAAACGTGAGTCCATATGCATACAGGGTGTGGGAGAAATAGTTGGCAGGGGTGTTTCGAGGCGGGGTGGTGTGGCGGCATTGGCGTTTCATTCATTAATACACGCACACAGGCGGACAAACGGGAAGGAGGCTGGAAAGTTGCATGTTCAGCCACCACCAACACGGGCAACACCAGCGACACAAGCAACTTCCAGTCAAGGGATTGGAACTGTGAGTGTATGGGTGGGTTGTATCCGTGTGCGGCATCTGTGTGCGTGTGCGTGCGCACTCGTCGCGCCTCCACATCACTTGCCTGTGTGTTGGTGTTGCTGCCGTGCCGATGTTGCTGCTGATATGTGATGTTGCTGCCGTGCCGCTGCCTTTGCCGTTGCTGTTGCTGCTGCTGCTGCTGCCCCCAGTTACTGCAGGCTGAGCTCGGTCCATTTGAGTAGTCACTCATTCGCTCGCCGCCCGCTCGCTGGTTCAGCTGCGCGTCCACGCCGTCTGTCCCAATATCTCTATCTATATAATATCCATATCGCAGTCTGGATAATTTCCTCATCGTGCCTGCAAGTGTTAAAAGAAATATATTAAAAATAAATAAAGAATTCTAGCAAGAGCAAATTGCTCCAGTGCCATAAACACAATCCAATAATTGCCGTTAACGGGGCCCATTTGAAAACCTTTCCGTCGAAAACATAAAAATCATTCGGCCGCAACACATTTAAATTTATTTACTTTTAAATCATCTACTTGAAACAAAAAATGTGCTAGCGTTTAAAGAGCCCATTTAGTTGGATTTTGCGCTAAACGGATCTTTCCTATTGGGATTTATCGACGGTGGCCAAACTGCAACAATACCAGCGGCAAAACGGATAGCTGCCCGAGGTGAGTGCGCCTTGGATGACTCATAACCCTTCAAAGGAACCTTCTTACGCCATAAAAATTAATAACAAAAAAGAGCAAAACAGGGCAGTGAACAAGTGAAATTCAATGCGAATTGTTGTAGGCGAGATTTGAAAAAAAAAACAACATATGTATGCAGGGCAAACAAAGAGTATGGAATCGTCATCGCCATCGAGGGCATGTCACCCAGTCGTCTGTAATATGACGCCCTCAACGGCGACGATGCCGTCGGCGGAGGTTGCTCCTCGCTTTTCTTCTTCCCGGTTTCAGGGACCAAGAATCAGAAATAATTGTTTAGCAACAATAACAATAAAACGAAATAATATAGCCCCGAAAAAAAGAGAGACCCATAAACTGAAACGCCCCACTGCCAAATGCAAATTTCGTAGGGCCCAGCCAAAAGAGTTTTTATAATTATGAAAAGGGAAAAGCAGCAAATCGAATTGCACTTAAAAATGTCCCCTCACAGACTCCAGATCCCCGATTCCAATCCCAGACGCTGTGGTCATCAGCCCGGGTTTTCCACAGAATCCGCTGCAGTCCCCATAAAACAGAAGTCAACGATTGTTTTTGTTTCTTTATGGTCCTCTCCGAGAATCGGTGGTCTTATAGAGCTTTCATTCGGTCGAATCTGGATTCTACACAAAATTATATACGACTTTTTTCGAAACTAGTGGGATGGGTTTTTAAGTTGGTGTGATTGGTTGAGTTTATAACGGGTATGTTGGTTTAAAGGAATTCTAAGAATGTCGTAGTTCTTAATTTTTAAGATATTATTCACTAAATCTTGATATTTTTTCGGGATTTTTGGTACTTATTTTTTTGGGACTAAGATTTCATGTGGATAGAAAGAGATATGAATGATAATTTTTCTATGAAAGTTACAGATTTTGTAGTTCAATATTAGACAACATACATTTTCGGCAGATAGCTTTATATTCAAACGATCGTTTCAGCTTTGGATAACTTTGCTTTTGATGGTATTATTAAATATTAGGGACAGGTATCTTCTTACCGAAAACGGTTTCCCTAAAAATATTTTCTTGCAATGAAACTAAATAACGACTTTACATTGGTTAGAAAAGGAAAGTTAAACATACTTGCATTCAAAATATGTCTAACCAGTGAACAACTCTGTCACGGCGAAATCGCAAAGTAAATCCAAGTTGGAGTAAAGCCCGGGGTCTACACAGATATCCACATTACTGACCGGACTTCAGACGGGTCCACACAATGCCCAACGAGAGTTGCCGAGACAGTATGCGGCTCAAGTTTAATGTAGAATATGCAAATTGCGCATAGCTAATTTGCATTTATGACAAAAATAATAACTAATAATCTGGCCGAGAGGGAGGAAGAGCGTGAACGGAAACCGAGACGCAGATGGATGTGGATATGGAGATGGATACGGATACGGGGACCTGGCGACAATGACACCCGAGAGATATGCGAGAAATTTACTATAATACTTCCAGGAAGGCAAAAAAATTAAAAAAAAAAAAAGAGAAGAGAGTGCCGACCGAAGGGCGTAAAGCACGGCGAGCAAACAAAACAGCATTCGGCTCGGACATTGGACATTGGTCGCTAGTCGCTGGCCAAGAGAAATGACCATGACGGGTCGCCAGTTCCAGCTCCCCAGGTCTCTGGATACCCAGTTCCCCGACTTCCCGTCTCCAGATGCACTCCACTCCAAAAGGTGTCGCGCGCCAAGCAAATTAGCGGGTGTGTCCAATTCGAAAACGAGCCTTGGAACTCTGGAGGATGTCAGTCCGCCTAAAACTCTCACACATATTTAAACAGTTGGAAAAAACACATGGCATATATTGGCCAAGTGATCAAGAAAATTATTTAGGTACTTCGAAGCAATCACACAAAATCTTTCATTGACAAACAGGAATATTTAAAGGGAAAATAATAGTTTAAAATAATAATATTCCGGCGGAAGTTTGACGAAATATGTTGTAAAGTTTGTCTAAAACTGATAATAATCAGGAATAAAATATAAGGTATATAAAAAAATTCCTATATTCATAACTCTATTTTGAGTCAAAGAACCACATTTTTGTGTCTTAGAATAGGTTTGGTATTATTTTTTCTTTATGCTATATGATACCACCTATATTTATTTGATTAGTTGAGTGGTTTAAGAACTGTTATTTCTTGTATTGGTATTAAATTTGTACTTCGTTTTTCGCTAAGTGGATCCCTAAGCCATGTGCTAGTGTCTTCAATGTCGTTTCCCTTTGTCACGTGAAATCAAATCATGCATTACAATTTCACGCTCAATCGCCGATGTAATTGAGCCGCACAGCCGTTCCCTTCCCGATTCCTTTTCCTTTAAGTACCCCAGGTTGTACTCTCGCTGTCCAACTGCCGCCACTATGTCTGCCACAAATCCAATTGGTCGGCCCAGCTCTGCCATGAATCCGGGGGATCGGCTCGTAGTTTTTCCGGTCGCCCAGCTTCCGTAAAAACAAAAGCGGAGGGGTGGCATCCAACCGTAAACTGCAGCTGGAGCAACAGTTAAACCATTTTCACACCCAAAAATTATATTTATATTTATACCCAGATCTGTTGAAATATTTTTTCTAATTTTTACAACTATCGGTTAATGGTTTAATTTATGCGAAGACACGAATTCTTTGCCTTGTGGCATACATATATTTCACTGAACGTTTTTCGGGACAGTCCTTGCCACAAGTCCTGTGTCCATTGTTTGGATCACGTTCCCGCGCCGATATCGAATCGGTTCGATCTCAGAGGCAACTTTGTTTCCAAGTGAACAGCGTCGAGGAATAGCTGAGATCCTGGATCCATTGTCCTCATCTTGGTCCTTGCCATTCCGCTATCGGATAACAGACCCCGCATTTCGTCCTCATGTATCCGTATCTTTGGCGCTTCAAACTTGTAAGTTTTTTTCTCTTTACGAAAAAAGGGTTCGAGGTTTTTGTGTTGAAAATATGGGAATCCGAATCTCTGTGTCCAATGTGCAAAGGCATGTGTGCATATTATGCCATCATCGAACGTCTTGAGATATGCATCTAGATCTGTGGGCTTGGCTGATATGTAAGCATGGACAAGTTGAGGGTTGATCCGACGTAGCCCCTAGACTTAGAGCATAGAAATATTACATCTCACACTTTCTTTTTAGAATTTTTCTTGGAACTCATTCCTTAACATACAATAACTGAGCCATAATAATCTTGCATGTGAACTTAGGTGTAACTTTTCAAAGTAAAGGAATTTTTTAAGCCATGATGAAGTTTTTAAATAACCAAAAACTTAAACCTTATAAAAATAGTATATTGTAATCTGATCTACCATATGCTTTTAAAGAAAAGAGTTCTGCAATCATTCTTATAGTATTTTAATTTAAATGCGAAAGCATCTCCATTACAATATTTTAAAATCGAGCACCACTAAATTGCTCTATCTAATAAACCCTTCCTCAACTTGAAGCCACAGATCCCAGGTCTTTTTTCAATTCCTCTGCGGCGCCAGTGAATCACTTTACTAAATTATCTGAGGTGGGAGGGACTTGAAATGAAAAAGAATATTTAAAATTTTTGCACGTTGAGCCAAGATAATGAAAGATGTTGCAGTTGCAGCGGCAGCAACAACACTGCTCTGCTGCAGCTGAGGGCAAAAATTGTGCTGCGCGTGCAAGAAATTATAAGCGTCATTTGCGATTAGCTCATCGACGCCAGCAAAACAAACAAAAAACAAAGACAAAAAGAAGCCGAAATATTGTAAGACATAAAACACTGGCAGTTGGACAAAAAGGCATTATCGGCGACGACAACAAATCGGCAACACGTGCCATGTGGCCGGCTGACAAGTGCCAAAAGATACTCACACTATTCGTGATCGATCAATGAATGAATCGCGTAAAGTCCAAAATACGATATGATGACAAATGGTAAATTATAACTTAACACCATTTTATGGTTGTGTCTTATAACCGAAACAAATAATTTCAAGTACCACTATCAGGATTACTTAAAATAATTATACTTGATGGTTATAAAATATATTATTTCAAATCCATTAAGAATTTGAACTATATATTTTATTTTCGGTTACTTTTAAAGTTCTTATTGATTTTTTAAATACTAAATAAATTTGTTTAAGTCTAAGCACTTATATAGTTCTATATTGTTTGGTAAATCTAAGAACAGAGCTAAATAGTGGGCTGCCAAGGGGTTAAGTGCTGATCAGACCTCTACGTAAATATCTGATTCAGGGGTCAACGGTGGGCTTGGATAACTTTTGTTATAACTGGCGTCGCCCTCCGATTCTACAGAGCTCAGCAAATGTCGCGAAGAAAGTAAAGTCGCTGCGATTCGGGTGAAATGCAACACTTTTTGCTAACGCCGCACAAGTCATGGTCGCGCTGCTCTTGTTTGTTTATTTTTGCCAGCATGTGACATTGTCCGCGGCGAAGGCGACATTGGAACCTCCGCTCAGCTCCGCTCCAGAGCTCAAGCTCGAGCTCTCCATATGGTTTTTCACCCAGTCGCAGTCCAATCGAAAGTCATCTACGGCGGAGAACCCAGAACACAGAACCCAGTGAAAAAGCTGAGCGGTTCGGTCTCTGAACGGCGGCGTCGCCGTTGACGGTTGGAGCGTTTTAGTTGCGGTCAGCTTAGTGTTGGATCAAGTCGCACAGTGCACCCAGTGACCAAGTCGTCTTCGTTGTCGTCGTCTTTGCCGTTTTGTTTTTTTTTTGGACGCCCTTGTCGCGCGCGTTTTATGTGGCATAGTTTACGATCTCGCGGACGTCTTGCAACTTCATCTTGGCCAGCGAATCCCTGAAGCGATGCAGCCTGCACTCCCGGCAGACCGCTTATGAGATGGATCCAAAAAGTAATCATTAGCCAAAAGGAATAACCAGAGCTGCACATAAAGAAATCTTCAGGTTTCTCAACGATCAATTCAAACTTTTTTTCTAACCCAATATTAAATGCCAAAGGACTAAGAAGTGCTTTTTAGTAAAATATATTTTTAAGTTTTGGTGGCTTTTAAGAATTTAAAAAATATTTTTAAAAAATATCTTTACTTTGACATATGAAGAAACCCAATATTATCAGCCAAATAATACTTTGAGGGATGATACGTTTTTATATATTGAAAATTTTCAATAATTTAAGAGGACAACTAATTAATTATTTAAAGGTTTCGATACAATATTTGGAATTGTGGATTTTTTTTATTAAAACAAACGTGTTCTTTTTAGGACTATACCTAGTAGTATTTTTGAGACCAAAACCATTTTAAGTCCAGTAAAACGTTTTTGCTTTTTCAGTCAGTTCCGATTTGAAAAAATTTAAAAGGCATGGAAATGAGTATACTCTTTTGACCAAGTATATTTGAAAAATACTTTTATTTTATTTTTTCCTGTGTTGTGCAGCTGCAATGTGTTTGTTTTTACTGTGTCTCGGGGCTCTTGTTGTTTTTTGACTTTTTTTTGGTTTTTTGTTTGCATACGGTAGCCACCGAAAATGATTTGTTTTGTCTGCCCAGTCGACAGGAGAAGTGAGGGGGTCAGGAGGAGGATTCCGGGCGGGGGATTGGCAACGTTCTCTGGCGTTGTTGTTGGGAGGAACTGCCTTCGTTTTGTGGCAACGTGCATTTGAAATCTAATCTGCAACATATTAAATTACAATTTCAGTTGTAAAGTGTGAAAATATGGAAAGTTTTTCATGATGAATCAAAGATTTAAGTTTATATTTAATATGAGCAAACAGATTTTGAAAAGTTAAAAGCCATCAATTTATTTCGATAATAGAAATATTTTTTATGTTTTTTTAAATCAATAGGAAAAGTATATTAGAACTGGTTTGATTTCTTGACTAGAGTATCGATATTTTCTCAGATGACATTGTCATATATAAGAAAGCTTCGTGAAGAGATCTATCAACTTCATTAGGTTGTAACTTATCGGAAACATCATTTTACGGTCCTGCTATTTACAAATGTCGTTGCCATTACATTTTTATTTGTTTGTCGCATTTAATTAGTTTTGTTGAGTACACATTTATGGACCCTATGTTGGACATTTTGAATCAGAGAAATAAATGGAATTTATGTTTTTATGGGACATAAAAGAGTTATGCGTTTAAAAGGGGAAATATCAAATGTTTACGAGATTTTGAAGACAGAAACGAATAAAAATGGCGGCCACACAAAAAGGGGGAAGCCCCTCAAGCCCACAAATACAAAGACAAAGCGAGCACCAATACAAACGGAAGTGACAAAACTGACATTGAATTTTGACGAGCGGAAGTGCTCAATGTGCGTGTGTAGTTGTGCGCAGTTGGAATGTGTAAAAAACGATTGTTTCTGTACAAAAAAAGGATAACGAAAGGAGAAAGCTTAAAACTCGAATGCCAGAAATGTTCGCTAATGGAGTGTAACGGGCCACACACACACACATGTACAACCAAAGCACCCACACAAACATTGAAAACAAAATGAAACTCAAATAACAATTATTAAGGCGTTGCCAGACAGGCACACACAACACAAACACAACAATTATGTGCCACTGTGTGTGTGGGCGGAGCGGTGGCGCGATACAAACTCAAACTGAAATACAAACACAAGCGTAAACACTCACACCAACGCCAGTTCCAGTTTCCAGGCCCCCTTCTCTGTGTGTGTGTCTGTGTGTGCCGAGTCAGCCAATGAGAAAATGTTGTTGCCTGCGTGTTTGTGTGTGTATTTGTGTAATGCTCACCGCTCTTCTTGTTCTTCCGCTCTCGCTTGCGCGCACTGTTGTTGTTTGCCGGAGAGGGTGGTTGTTCCACGAGTGCACGAGTGTGTGTGTGTGTGTGTGAGTTGCGGAACCCGTTTTCCTCCCCCCACCCCACATCGCAGCACGCAGTCTGTTACACTGAACAACAGCATTTGAAACAGCCGCAAAAGCAGCGCAGCCGTATTGCATCGGTCGGTGAATGAACCACGCACAGTGGCTATGGGCATCATAATATTCTAAAACTGTAAAATATAATACAATTATTTTTGATATTTTTGGTTTATTAAAAAAGCTATTTCTATAAATAAATATGATTATATTATAATAAAAATACAAATTTCAGTATGTATTTTATAGGTTTTCTTATCTTACTATATCCAGAGAAAATTACTGCTATTTGAAAACTCAATCAAAATTGTCACATCTATGAAACATTTGAGAAACCTAATTAACATTATTCGTTTAACTAAAAATAGTTATTTGCCTTAGAAAATATTCGCATAATCTAACTTAAAAGTTGCAAGTTGACCAATATCACGTATACGCCTAGATGAACAAAACTATCATAAGGTGATTTTCAATCATGTTCTTTTATTACCTTTTTTAATTTATTTAAATGTATTAAAAAATATATCAACATTTTATTAAATCATGTAAAATCTCGTGGAGACTTGGATTAAGAGGGATTTGGCACAAGTGAAGATGGAATTTTTGTAGCATACTTTCTAGCACAAAAGTTTTGAATATATTCAGCTATAGCTGTCCCCAAATTAAATGAGTTAAGACCTCCCGAACTAAAATATGTTTTCTCTTAATAAGAAGGATAAAGTTAAAAAACACAACTAATCGCAACGGTTCTTCAATCATATTGTTTTTTAATAATTATTATTAATTTAATAAAAACAATACATTTAACGATACCTGAAACCCTTACTTATTTGTTTATTACTATTGCTGTGACTTAATATTTACTTGTATAATCCAAGTGCACTGAACAAGGGCTGTCCGTATAAAAACAATACGTAATCACAAAGGGGGCGGAAGAGTGTAACCTAAATGATTACTTCTGGGAAAAAAAATATGTTTTTTGTTTGAGAAATTGATTACTTAGGGAGAGGGGCTTTGAAACTATGATACGTACTACATCGACGTGTTCCTACCCAAAAACAATTTTTCTTACTCTTAAGAGTCAGCGACCTTTGGCGTATCTATTTTGGTCCCATATTTGACAGCAGATGCACCACTGTGCCTCGCTTCTAATGTCTCTAAAATGTTACCTGGGGAATGGGTCTTGATATGGTATTGGGAAAGGGACTGAGACACCATTTTCTTGCGCTCTTATTCTTGTATTGTTGTTTTTCCCCCCAATGTGTTTGTTTGCCTGTGTGAGTGCCGTGTGCTTTGGATTGTTTCCTGTGCTCGTTTGCCGTATTTCTGGTCTCGTCTAGGATTTGATGCTTTTTAAATTCTTTTGTCTCGTAACTTTTTTTTTGATGAATGCTCTATGTACGTTGCATGTAGGGTCTTTGTCGCTTTTCTGAGGGTGTTTGCTCGGGTTCTTCTTCTTGTTCCTCAGCGTCGGTGAGTGTTTATCTTGGCTGTTAGTATGGGTGCAGCAGTGCCAGTGTGTGTGTGCGTGTTTGACTTCTAGTGAGGAAATCCGCTTAATGCTGTAATTTTGCTGCGCTGTTCAAACGAACACGTCAACTTTGATAGTGTAACAATTTTAAGCAAAGCTAATGTGCAAATTCCTTGTACACTTATGGTTAAGTGAGGTGAGGCACCTTAAAATATACTATACATGTTACTAATCCTTAAAAATTAAAGCACAAAAGGTTTTGATGCATTAGCCACTTAAAATTGTTAAGCCTCCTTTAACGGCATCCTATAAACTTATTTTGTTTTGGAATGAGTTGACCTTAGCTTCGAGAATATTTAAAATTAATAGGATCGAAAAATATGTATATTTTCCTTTTTAACGAATTAAAGGCAAACCTTGTACTCAAGGTTGATTGCTTTTATGTCTATAGACATTAAATCTATAGATTCATAAATATGAATATATTCATATATTTTCTCCGTAGCTTTAAAATTCTTTGACCAAAATGTTTTTACCATAGGGATTAAATCAATTAATCAGTAGATATTTGACATCCAAAACATATAGTTTCACAAAATCCCTTAATCCCAGCATAAAAACACAAAAATCTCAGCATTTCAACACCATTTTGGGGAACCAACTAATTACCCTGACTTAGAAAGTCTTTAACACCTCCATTTCCTGGGGGATTTTATTTTAGGGGAGGAACTCACTGTCACGCCTGCCGATCAACCCCCAGAAAATGATATTGCAACTATTTTTAGGTACTTAAGGCCACTGAAACGATAGCCTTGATAATAAAGTGAAAAGTGTCGTAAATTTCAAGGTGCGCTTGCGGTTCAGGGAAAAACGAAACTATATATTCATAGGCCATCTCTATGTGTTGGTGCCTATGTATTTTCTAAATAGAGACATTCAATATGTCTGCCTTTCACTTGACAACCGCATTTGAATTTCAGAACACTTTTTGAAAGTAATTCATTTAATTTTAAACTACAGTTTTCGCTTACATAAAACGATTCAACAATGGAATGTTAATGCCTTGTAGGTATATAAAGATATATGTCTGTATATAAGTATATATGCAGTCGCGCTTGTATACCCATAGGTATCTAATGAAACGTGATTTTCTCTAAAACGTGACTTTGTATTGATTTTTCTCCAACCATACTTTTGTTTCACTTTACACCCGAGCGTAAGACTGAGCCACATTATTTGTTGTTGTAGCTGTAGTTGCCCCTGTTGTTGTTCTTTTTATTGCTGCTGTTTTTGCTGTTGCAGTTTTCATTGCAGCGGAAAAATGGTATCGTCAACTGCCAAGTGAATATGCAGTAGATTGGCTACCGAACCATTTCGATATGGAATTAATATTGTCATTAATTGTGAAACGACAAGCGACAGTTCTGGGGAATTTTATGAACGATGGAAGCTACTTTTGTTTTTATATAGAATAAGAATTAATATTTTAGATTATTAAGCTTCACCACATTGTCGTTTCATATATTTTTTAAATGGTTTATCAATGGATAAGGAGTCTCGAGTTTTTTTGGGTTTATTGGTTTACACAATTTTTTCTAACGTTTTGAAATTTGTATTTTTATTGATTGATCATTATACATTTTGACCTTTGATCGACTGATTGATAATGATGTTTCCAAAAATGGATTGTAATAATTATATTTCGGTAAGAAATTATATCTGATGATAACCCTTGTATGCTTATAAACTAATATGGTGCGGGTTAACATACATGATATAGCTCTGAAGATATTAAATACCAATATAGCTTCTCTTAAATGAAAAAGTGTTTAAGAAATTAAAAATGATCAAAAATATATTATAAAAATGCGATTTAGAGTATATAATGATGGAGTTATTTCAGTATGCTACTTCGCTCCCATCTTGTCAACCGAAATCTTTAGCCATATTTGCTATAAGCTATGTGTAACGTGTTTACATTCCGTTCCTGTTGGTCTATTTGCCAGAATATTTGTCGAGTGTCTACCATCGGGAATGGTAGCCGTAGCCGTAGCCGGTTTCCAAGTCCGGCAGTCCATTGTTGTTCCTAGTGCTGCTGGTGTTTTGGAGCAAATTCAAAATCAAATTCAAATTTATGGTGAACATCACGTACGGACGACGGCCAACAATGACAACAATGGATGGCGGTTCGGTTGGAAGTCCAGTTCCGATGGACTGGCTGCACCTCGCAGAGCAAGTGATAATGGAGGTGTTTGGGCATTTACGCGTAGGTGAGGTCGGACATATGTGTGTGCTCTATACACACGCTGCAAGTTCGGGGCCTCAAATTATGATTATCGATTTGACCCTTGGCGAGTTGCTGTTGCTGTTGTTTTCTGTTGGCGTGCAGCACATTTTGACTTGTTTGATTTTCCACGAGCAGGGGGAATGTTGGTTTCGGTATTGTTCTATGGCCTATGGGGGCCCATCGGCCATTTGGCTGCAAGTTTGTATTGTTGATCGATTTTACGTGATATTTCTGAGATTTTCCGTATTTATAGCTTGGCTGCTCCTGGTACACATTTCGCTGCTGCCGTATTTGTTGTTCCCCATGTTATTGTTGCTTGTGTACACTGTACATATATATATGTATGTACATTGTTCATATATTTTTTTATTTCATTTGAAAGTTTACTTTCGCATTTTGAACGCCTCATCGCTTTGCGTATTTGCTCTGGCTATTTGTCCGCCCCCTTTCCACTTTTTCCCCCAGCCCCAAAACACCACATAATTCCAAACTGGATGCTGTGAACCGGCAGCTCTGGTTATGTTTGTTGAACAAATACAAATAAAATACATGCATAATTATTTATGAAAATATAGTGTAATGAAAACAATGATTATGATGTGCTGGTTGATTATTATTACGATTATGGGTTTGGTCGGACGGATCGATTGGATTTTATTTGCTTTCACTTCGCTGCCTGCCAAATGTTTGCATTGGTTGTGTTTTATTTCTGATTTACGGTAAAGTTCATGCAAAATAATTTGCCGGATTAATATAAAATAATTTATATTGGTTGCATTGTAGTTCATTGCGGTGGAATTCAGCTCCAATTTACAAACGCACTACACTAAATTCTTATTTGCTGTTTACACTGGCATTTGCAACTGATGCAAGAGCAAGGGATTAAAATTTGTTCTGTTGATTTTTGCAGAGCTTTACGAGGTTTTTATTGTTGGCCATTAAAAGTGTACATTTACGCCAGTGGGGCTTTTGAAGATTTAATTTCGTGTAAATAGTTTTTGCAAGGGATTTTACAGAATAAATAAAAGCAATTTGATTTAATTAAGAATTTCTGGAAGCATCGAAACATTTAATAATTTAAAAGTTTTAAATTTCTTGGTATTATTACTCACAATTTAACACATTAATATTTATTGTGATAATACGTTTTTAGTACTTGACAGAGAATTATGTATGATAACTTATTTTATTGTTAATAACCCTTTTTAACAATTTATTTTAGGTACCCTAATATATTAAATTACAATTTCTGACATTTTTAAGAAGCTACTTGTATGCCCAAGTGTCAAAGGGCGATTATTTCGCGGAACTCTGGGATCCCTAGGAGCAATCCTTGCTTAATTCTTTGCTCATAAACCATTATGCTAATCAATAGGCCGTTCCTCGCATAATTTAGGGCGCCCCAAAAGGGCCAATTGTAATCTTAACGGGGGCAAAAGCAACGACAACTGTGCGCAATTAGCGGATTTGGGCAACCAAAAACAAAGCCAACGCTTTGTTCCCTCGTTTCTGAGATTTCGGTGGCTGGTTGTTGTCGTTGTTGTTGTTATGACCGTCGTTACGTGTTATTGCAGGCAATTAAAATCGTACGCCCAACACCCTCAAACACCCCCAAACAAAGACCAACACACACACACCCCTTCGGATTGCATAAACTTTTGTTTGATAATGTTAAAGTGCCGCGCAAACAAATCAAAAAGCATATTGGAATTGGGTTAATGTACGGAGGCAGCCAGTCCGGATGCGAGTCCACATCCACATCCGCATCCAGTTGGTCTGGTATCCTGGTGTCCTTAGCCGCTGTTTGCTTTACGGGTTTTAATCCGAAAATTAAGCGCGAGCTGAGCATTAAAATTTGCGACCCATTTCGAGGGAGGCTGCCCCTTCAGCGACGCGACGCCGACTGTTGTTTCAAGATAAAAACTTCATGTGCGTTGGAAAAACACACGGAAAAAGAGCAAAGGACCGAAAATGTGGGGGTTGGGTGGAAAAAAATGCACTGCGAAAAAGGTTTAAGAATTTGATTTCCTGCTGATTGTTAATAAATTGTAAATTGTTATGATTAATTCCTGGTTCAAGATATTTTATTTAAAAATATTTAATTAAAAATCTTAGAAGATATCTGAATTTGTCTGTGTTTAGAATCAGTTATAATAATTTAATGAAATGGAATATGCAATTTTTGGTAGATTAAAATATCTTTTATAATTTAATAAACAATTTTTTACATTTTTCTTTAATCAAGGAATTGAGGGATTTCATAATGGTTAAGATTTCATTCAGTAGTATTAAGTTTAAAAACGAATTTTTACATATTTTTCAGTCATTGAAAGATGATTTTTTTAACAATATGAACTTATAGTAAAAGATTTTACATTTTTCCTTATTTTGTGTTTGTAATTTCTTGGAACATTAATATTTTAATATTCTTTGAAACATTGGATTCCAAAATAGGTATTATAATTTTTCCTGGCTTGGAAAAGTTATCAAAAATAGTTCCAGTATTTTAAAAAGTTGAATATGGCGAAATCAACAACATTGTTTAGTTATTTTTCCAGGTGCTTGAACATTTTGGCATTAACAGGAGCAGAGCTCTTATCGTTTTGGCCCTGGCATATGTTACGCACATTTGCAGCGTATGGCGAGTTTTCCGCCCGCCACAGCTTCCCACCTGATAGGACCCCTCGAAAATGTGTGGGAATCTCGATGAGGTACCATTACGAATACCAGGTATGCACAGACCTGACTGCCTCGGAAGTTTCTCACACTTCCAGGACATGTGCTGCTTTTTTCTGCCGTTTTTCCCCGACTGGTTATCAATTGGCCGATTGGAAATTCCCGGATGGCTATGCGCTGGCGTGAGAACCGAGCTGCGAGCAGCGGGTTTTTAGCATATCCATACCTGTGGATCGTCCTGATGGGAAACTAGCAGCAGGATCGGATATGGTATGCTGGATATGGTGGGATGTAGGAAACTGCGCCTCGCCCGCAACACCCACATTAGCATCGGACCAGCGGCCAGTGTCCTGTTAATTGCTTTATGGACTCTCTAGTTTCTAGTTACCACTGCGTGGGAATCTTTCACATCCTACCTGTCCCTATACAACACCATTCCTTTCCCATCACTTTCCTTCCCTTCTTATATGTGTGGAACTCTCTAGTTCAAGTTCAGTGTGAATATTTGTGTTGACTTTATTTTTAAACTTTTACCCATTTGTTTTTAGTTTTCTGTTTGCCTGTAACCAGATTAAGGTCAAGTTGGTTGGCGGGGGCTGGGATTCGGCTTGAGATCCGGTTCATTGAGTTTCTATCCGAGGCATGAGTCGGAGTTTTATTCACTTTCCGGGAAGAGATCGTTGAGTTGCTTGTTAAAGCGCTGGCAAATTGAGTTTCTACTCTTTGATTTGCCTAAGGGAACATTTTTACTCTACTAATTTATTTTAAGCAATCGCTGTTTGAAAAAATGTAAATTCCCATGACAGATGCTGTAATTTATATAAGTTTCTTATACATTTTTGTAATTACTATAGATTTTTTAAGCTGGCTTACAATTTATATAATAATAATGGTATCGTAGAATTAATTCTTTAATAATGATATCCTAAACGTCAAGATGCTTTTATACTTTTAATTTCCTCTTTCTGGAATTAATATTCCCACTTCCGTTCATTTTCGATTGAGATTATGGCCACCAATGCTGATATATCATTGGATATGCCTATATTTATGGCTATATGAAATGGTGTAATGTTCTTTAGCAAAAAAATCTTACATCCTGAATAATTCTGACCCACTTACTGCTCGTAAACTATCCTATTAAATGGATTTCGCAGCATATGATACTCAACCCCCTGGTTGACTCCTGTCCGCATTTTGTCCACGGGTCGCGAGGCATTTATAATAATCGCGGCCCAAATGGGAACGCCTCGCTGTTTTTCCCTATTTCCCCTGGTTTTTGCCACACAGAAAGGGAAGCAACCTCACTTCAGACGAACATGTTGGCACATTTGCCTTGCGGATTAGCGCGGCATACTCTTTAGGATTATGATCGTTGAGCAAATCTGTTGCTCCTGCGAATGCGTAACGGATGTCGGCAATTCTTTCAATCTCTGACTCTTGACAAATGTTTCCTTTCTGAATGGTTAATGAATGAAAAACACTATCAATGCAATACAAAAATTTTATTCGGGCTTCCGATCTTAAAATTTATATTTAATTTATTTCTTCATAACACTCTTGCATAATACAGATTAAATATTTTTATGTATTTTATGATCTACTTAAAGTTCATATTTTATTTGGTATATGTTTTGGTATCCCTAAAAATTGTACAAAAATGTATATTAATTTAATATTATATTTTATTATGCTTTAGCATTTTTAAGAAGGGATGTTATTCTTAATACATATATAATATCCAATCTGACCTTGAAAGACATTTGACTTCTTAAGGGGCCATTCGGCAAACCTTTTTGCATTAAAAATACGTGACGTGTGTCAATAAACTTGTATTTACGTGCGAATTCTTTGCTCACTGTCACAAGTTCCTTAAAACTCCCAAAAATAGTAACTCTATGGAAAATAAATCAGCAGGAGTCCCAATGGCTTAGATTCAGCCAGAACTGCGCCAAAATCACGTTCGGAAACTATCAATGGCAAGATGCTGGCTGTGGGTCATCCTGAATCTGAATGCGAATGTATGGCATTTGGTACACATAGATTTTGCCACCTCCTAAACTCTCGTTTTGTGTGGGCGAGTGTGTGCGTGGGACATCATTTGAGTATTATGTGCTCATGCAGACACACGAATATACATTGTATATAGATATAAGTCAAACTCCTGCGGTCGGCCAAAGTCAACCTGTTGAATGCAGGAGTCAAAACGAGTGAGATGGCAACTATTTCCGTTTTGCCATTCAGCAGAAAGGATCAGGGCGAATTAGTAACATTGCGAAAAGTCAATTGCCGGGGATAAACAGGTAAAAATAGAGTTCAGCCAATGGCAGGTTGTTTTCCCGGATCAGGTAGAAGATCCTTTTCGGGATCAGTTGGGAAACTGTTAAAACTGCTTGTGCCGGAGGAAAGCAGCTCAGTTGCAAACAGGTGATTGCAGGGATATGAGCAAGTGCTGAGTTTTAAAGCAGGATCTATAAAACAGGACTATATTTTCGTTCGTTAATAAACATTTACAATGACAAACCATCGACGAGTTCGCAAGGATTGCTATGAAAGCAGACTACATGGTCGGTTGTGGTTTTCTGAAACGGAATATATATTTTTTTTAAGTTCCCTTCACTTACTCAATATGTGTTTCAATCTTTTATTTTTGTGATTTTCCAGATATAGCAAAAACGTGTGCCATGAAGGAGAAAAGCAAAAATGCGGCACGCACGCGACGTGAAAAGGAAAACACGGAATTCTGCGAATTGGCCAAATTACTGCCGCTGCCAGCGGCGATTACTTCGCAACTGGACAAGGCCTCCGTCATCCGGCTGACCACATCGTATTTGAAAATGCGCCAGGTCTTTCCCGATGGTAAGTTTTCGTTTTTTTTTTATTATTGGTAGGAAAACTCACTTGATTGCCGCTCAATTTGTCGCCGGTCTTGGCTTTTCATCTCGTGTGAATTACGCCTTGCGGCTATGACAAATGATGCGGAATGTTTGACAGCCACGCGACCGCCACGCTCATTATAATCCAACCTCGACGTATCCTCGCAGCAGGACAGCAGGTCCTTTGTTTTCATTTCAACTCCTGCATATGTGTATATGTTTTTTCTTGCCTGCAAGTTTTCAAGTTTAAACGGTGATGTTTGTTTAAAGCATATGTTTTGCGAGGACAGGCCAGGGAAAACCACTCAACAATGGGCAGACAATAAACAGCAGGCTAAAGTGGGTGGGCCGAAACACAATGGCGTCTGTTGTTTCACTCAAAAAGCAGCGAGCAACGAGAGTCGCACTGGAAATCTTGCTCCCCTTCTGATTTTCCAACGACCCCCTGCCATCCCCGCCCATGGGCGAGTGTGCGCCACTGAGATTTTCTGCTGACAAAGAGGGTTGTTTAAGATGAGTGGGCGGAGGTGGGAGGTGGGTGTCGCTCCCATTGTTGCCGCACCGTTTTGTGCTTTTCTTTTCTGCCTTTATTGAAATAATTATTTTAATAATAGGCAACAAACAACGAGATCCGGACGGTCCAAGGAAGTGCTATGGCATATACATGACAATATATGTGGTACATATACAATATATATGGTGCGAACAGTGGAAAATGGGGGTGGCCGGCGGGCTGTGAATGGGCCACCTACGGCGCTCGATGACTTTAATTGGGAATAATATTTAGACGTCAGCAGTGGCAAGTAGGGCGTGCGTTGCCTCTGCTGGTGGGAATTTTGCGAATTAAGATACTTTGCCCGGATGACAAACAATTAATTCGAGGCATTAGGGCTAACTTGTCAAAAGGATCAGGGTTTGCAGTAAATGAAATTGTTTGACTGCCCCTTAAACTAAATATATAAATATTTTAAGGCTTACTAACTAAATGGAAATATTAGAAAACTAACATAAAAGTTTTAAAGGGGTTTTAAGTCACGCCCCCTTATATCGACTTTAAGTCTACGATGTTGCCTAATTATTAATCTTTTTCATTTGCATCATCTTTTACAAGATAAATTAATTGTCGCATTAGTTAAATGTTAATATTTTTTGTTTGCTGAGTTTATAATGCTGTGGGGAATATAATATTCGTTTCTTATTTATTAACATAATATTTCTTTTAAGGCAGTAATTATATTTAATTTATAATTATTGCACCACAAATTGTAAGACCTTTATTAAATCCAAATTTCTATTTTCCAGGACTTGGTGAAGCCTGGGGCTCCTCGCCCGCCATGCAACGTGGTGCCACCATCAAGGAGCTGGGCTCCCATCTGCTGCAGACGCTGGACGGCTTCATCTTCGTGGTGGCTCCGGATGGCAAAATCATGTACATCTCGGAAACGGCCTCTGTACATTTGGGCCTCAGTCAGGTGAGTGTCGGGATCTCTTGTCCTGATTTATGCGCATAAATTGCCGGGCCACCTGAATTTGCCTTTTCGTATCCTGGCCACCACTTGCATTTGCAAGTCAATGGGCCTGGATGCAGGGGCCCAAGTGTTGTGGCTTCAGAAAAGACGATTCATTTGCATTTTCCCACTAATTGGCACTCACTGCGGCTTAGGAAATATGTAAAATATTTCTATATTGCTTTAAAATTTTCATTTGTGTATAAAATACATTTATTAAATCCTGAAAGTCGCTAAAAATAAAAATGTTTACATATTGCTAATAGAAATGGTATCAAAAGATATATAAACATTCTTCAAACAACTTAAAGCTGTATAAATCATTACATTTAAATGGATTTATTCAAATACATAATTATTCTAATTCAATCATCTTTTTTTAACCAGGTTGAGCTGACGGGCAACTCGATATTCGAGTACATCCACAACTACGATCAGGACGAGATGAACGCCATTTTGTCGCTGCATCCGCACATCAACCAGCATCCAGTGAGTACAGCCTGAATTTCTATACAATCTTTTGGAAACATTTCAAAATGTTTGTCCTCTCTCTCTCTCTCGCTCTGGACCTCTCTACCTATCCCACTCTGAATTGTACTCACGCCACAGGCCGCCTTTCTCAACTCCCTACAGCTCGCCCAGACGCACACGCCCATCGGCAGTCCCAATGGCGTCCAGCACCCATCCGCCTACGACCACGACCGCGGATCGCACACCATCGAGATCGAGAAGACCTTCTTCCTGCGCATGAAGTGTGTCCTGGCCAAGAGGAATGCGGGCCTCACCACCTCCGGTTTTAAGGTAAGATCATCATCGGGTTAGCAACACCCCTTGAAACAGTGATATAAAAAACTATCATTATAAAGGGAATGAACGTATCGTTTAGTTTTGAATTTATCATTAGAAGATCCAAGTTATAAACCAGTATTTTTATTTTTGATCACATTAATGATACTTTAAAGTTCGAAATTAATAATACATTTAAAAATTTACTTAAATTTTATATAATTTATATAATCTCCCTTGTTTTTCTTATAGGTGATACACTGCTCCGGTTATCTGAAGGCTCGCATCTATCCCGATCGCGGGGATGGACAGGGCAGCCTCATCCAGAATCTCGGCCTGGTGGCCGTCGGTCACTCGTTGCCTTCATCTGCCATCACAGAAATCAAGCTGCACCAGAATATGTTCATGTTCCGGGCCAAGCTGGACATGAAGCTCATCTTCTTCGATGCACGGTAAGAGGAGTTTTAAAAAATAAATATTTAAAAAATAAATATTTAAAAAATATACACGAGAGATACAATGTTAGTACGACCTTAATAAGATTTATAAGAAAGAGAACATAGGTTATTATCCAATACCATTTTAATATTTGAATTTGAAACCCTTTTTGAAGTATTTCAAGTAGAAGTACATTAGGGAAATGTTGTAATATAGTTAGAGATTTTCTTGCTTTAAATATTGGGTTGATATAATTTAAATTTTAAAGAATACCACAACCAAGTTCAAAAAGAAACACTTTTGTTTAATCAGGAGTCTGTATTTATCTACCACGCCACTTTAGTAAAGTATCCTTTGCCTGTTTGCCGTATATTCGACACTAGGCAAATATTTAAACGGGCCGCAGAATTCGCTTTTTACACCACGATAAAAAGCACCAGCAGCCGCCCCCGAAAAGATAATGTTTTCAAAGTGGCGAAAAACAAAAAATATATGAATAGGAAAAAGGAAATGTAAGCAAGACGGGGCGACATGACGAAAAGAAAAACAAATCATTTCCCTCTTGAGCTTGATTTTCCTTTGTCAGTGTGTGTGTGTGTGTGAGAGTGTTTGTATGTGTTGAGGGGGAAAAAGACTCGGTGTAAGTGCCTGGCGGTCCAAAAAACCAGCCCACTTTGTCTGACATTATTGTCACTCAATTACCCTCATGATGCCACGGCATATTGCCATCCCATTCTGGCGCCCTTCCTTTTCGCACCGAACAACCCCAAAGTGGTGAGCAAAAATCAGCCCCTTTTCCCTCGCGGCTTTTTTGTTTTTTCTGCATAATTGAATTGGAGTCGACAAAAGTAAACCAGCCGAATAAAACACACCAGCAACAAAGGCAACACCAATGACCATTCATTGTTTGGACAAGCCAGCGAAACTGCTGCCCTCGACCTCAGAAATGATCCAACTAACTCCCAACGCCTGTTTATTTGCTTACAGCGTATCGCAGCTAACCGGATACGAACCGCAGGACCTCATCGAGAAGACCCTGTATCAGTACATCCACGCCGCGGACATCATGGCCATGCGCTGCTCCCATCAAATCCGTAAGAAAGCACCTCCATATCCATTGCAATGTCGCGTGCACTGAGCCATGCACTGAACAAAATCTTAATAATAACTAAAAGTACAAAAAGAAATAATAGATTGAACATTTTTTTAACCTTATGTATAAAAAACTAACAGAATCCTTGCACTAAAATAAGATTTAATGATTTATGTAGTCTTAAAAAGGCAATGATTTTATTAAATATTTATTATTATTAATCACAAAATCTAAGTATTCAAAATCTTGTCATTCCTAAAAATCCCATGACTAACTGCTAAAATAATTAGAATCAAGGTGCGTTTAATCCTGAGATTATTTTGTAGTATTTCTGCATACAAGCATCATTCTAATAAAACTAAAGTAAACTTAACTAAAATACCAAAAAAGGATTTATACTACAAGTATTTCAAGCAGTATACATTTAACATTAATAACATATTTTAGATTACCTGCTAGTTTTTATTGAGTAAATTGATCATCAATCAATAAAAAAGTTCGAATAAATACTTACAACTAAACAAATTTGTGCTTATGGCTTAGTGTATCAAAGAAATGTTAGAGATTCGTTTTTAAAAATGGATCTTGATTTGTTGAACCCTCCACTAATTTAAAACTTTATATTTTCCTTGCAGTGCTGTACAAAGGACAAGTGACCACCAAATACTACCGCTTCCTGACCAAGGGCGGTGGCTGGGTGTGGGTGCAGTCGTACGCCACCCTGGTGCACAATTCGCGATCCTCGCGAGAAGTGTTCATCGTGAGCGTGAACTATGTGCTGAGCGAACGAGAGGTGAAAGACTTGGTGCTGAACGAGATTCAGACGGGCGTTGTGAAGCGGGAGCCCATCTCGCCGGCGGCCCAAGCGGCCCAAGCAGCACAAGCGGCGGCTCAAGCGGCCCAGGCGGCGCAGGCAGCTCAGGCGGCTCAAGCGGCTCAGGCGGCCCAAGCGGTCCAGGTGGCTCAGGTGGTGGTGGTGCCCCAACAGGCGGTGGTGCAGCCCCAATGCGCCGGCGCAACGGGTCAGCCGGTGGGTGGTCCTGGAACGCCCGTTAGCCTGGCCCTGAGTGCCAGTCCCAAGTTGGATCCCTACTTCGAGCCGGAGTTGCCGTTGCAGCCGCCCAATGCCGTCACGCCCGTGCCCTCGTCCAACAACAGTAGCAGTAATAATAACAATAACAATAATGGCGTGTGGCACCACCATCAGATGCAACAGCAATCGGGCAGTATGGATCACGATAGCCTGAGCTACACCCAACTATATCCCCCGCTCAATGACCTGGTGGTCAGTTCGAGTAGCAGTGTGGGCGGAGGCACTGCCTCCAGTGCGGGAGGTGGCTCCAGTGCCTCGGCCTCGTCCTCCGGCGTCTACTCCACGGAAATGCAATATCCCGACACCACCACCGGCAATCTGTACTACAATAATAACAATCATTATTATTATGACTACGATGCCACGGTGGATGTGGCCACATCGATGATTCGTCCCTTTTCGGCCAATTCGAATAGCTGTTCCAGCAGTTCGGAAAGCGAGCGCCAGTTGTCCACCGGCAATGCCTCGATTGTGAATGGTACATCGCCCTCTCAAACGACATATAGCGATCTGAGTCACAATTTCGAGCTGAGCTACTTTTCCGACAACAGTTCGCAACAGCAGCAGCAACATCAGCAGCAGCACCAGCAGCAACATTTGATGGAGCAGCAACACCTGCAACAGCAGCAGCAGCAACAGCAGAGATTGCATCCGCAACAGCAGCAGCAGCAGCAGCAACACCAGCAATATCACTATGCCATGCCCCACCAGCAGCAGCAACAGCAACAGCAGCAACATCAGAGAGTCGTCAGCGATTTTGCCGAGAGTTTCAAGAGCGTAAATGCTGCTGCTGCGGCGGCGGCAGTGGTTGCCACGCCCCATTACACTAGCGTCATTGTGGAGCCCCAGCATTATATACCCAACGATTTTGTGCATTAACAGCAACTCGATGTTGCCGCCGCTTATGCTGCTGTTGTTGTTTCTAAAACGCCGACTGCCCCCTCCGCCGGATTCAAGTTGTTGCAATGTTATATACGCCTCTGAGTTCTCAGTTCCAAATTGTAATATGTGGCTGAGCCACAAAAACATCTGAATTTCTAGAACCTCTCTATTCTGTTTTATTTATTGAATGTCTTATATCCGCCCCAACCTTCCCCATTGCGTTCATGTTAAAAAGTTCAGTGTAATGTTACAAAGAAATTGATACGAATAACAAAAAAGAGAAAGAATACAGAAAGATCCTTGTTAACAAATGCAAAAGCAAATACAAATTCTATAATAAATAGCTATAAGGCCTAATTGTAAAATGTTCATACAAACTAACTTAAACTAATTGCACATACTTATACATAACTATATCGTAATCCATAATCATGAATACGTACGATCTATGAATATATCTATGTATATAAATATGCAAAAATGTGTAAATAGTGCAGGGTCCGCTCCACTATGCAGATATCGAATATGATCTTCATAAGTCAAGTAAATAATTGTAAATGTAATATTAACTATTATCGCAAATTTTTCTAATTTGAATAAACAAATTATTACGTGGGTGAACAATAAGAGAACGAGTTCCCCTTAATTCGACGGGCTGCATTTGGAAACCACGTTGCTACAGTAGAGTTTTTATTTAATTTAGTAATCTTAGCTTACAAATAAAATGTTATTTTCAAAAATTATAAGTTGTTGAGTTGTTTTCTTTTTTTAAAAAATATGTTTTATTTTTATTCTTTTTGCTTAAATACTTTTCAGCTGCTTAATACTTTTCAGCTGGCACTTTTAAATTTTAAACTTGTCTGGGAACAATCTTGTTTGATCTTAATAGTAAAGTCTCTAGACATTTTTCTTGAATCTTTAACCCACAAAAAATTCCCTGTGTTATGACAATTTCAGTTAAACCCCTCGTTCTGAAAAAATCGTTTTTTTCAATATATTTGACTCTAGGTTACATTCTACACACACATCTACATGTTTATCTACATCCAGTTTTACATGGTAAGTTACACGCCAAATTTAGTTCCAAAATCAGACGTTACACCATATATTACATACATCTTACACAAGGATTCTCTACATTTCGCGCCACCTTGTGTTTACATACCAAAACCTGTAAGCTGAGCATGTTTATGTAAATAAGTTTTAAACAGGGCTTTCAGCTTGTAATTTGACCAAAATAAAGAAATGAGCAGCTTAAACTTTTTATGGATTGTTTTTGTTTTTTTTTTAAACTTGGCGCTATACTTATTGTTGTATTTTTAATTTTTTTTTGTAAGTACTATTTCTTGCTATTGTTTCTAAATAAATTTCGTAAAGTACTTAGTTGGAGTACCCTATTGGCCTTTCTTTTGAGGATAACTTCTTAAAAACTAGAAAACGTTTAGTATTTCGTTTTCATAAAACCATACTTGATTTACACTAAAATAATCCCTTACCTCATTTTCTTCTCAGCATTATATCGTAATGAAAACTAATCGAAGATCCCAATTTCTCATATCCGTACTTCAGACTGTTTGCTTTTGGCCAAAGTTGCTGCTGGTGCAGCATAAACATACAAGCCAAAGCGGGAGAAACCCTTTTGGCCAAGTTTGTTGGCCCCAGATGAAATAGTTGCCCTATTTGTGTGTGCGGGGGAGGGTGTGGCTAGAATGGACCATTGATTTATTGCCTGCCATTTTGTGTGAGCCAGCCGAGTAGGCTTTTTTTTCTATTCTAGGGATGTGCTATCTGCAGATAAGCCTGACCTCCTTTGGGCCGGGCTAATTGGCGTTTTTCAATCCGGCCAGAGCACTTGCACTTTGTGTTTCCGTTGGCAGAAAGGCCCTTGGCTAATTTATTTCTTGAAGCATTTTGAAAAGTTTACGCCTCGCCAGCACATAGACCGCAAATTATTTAATTGCCATCTGGCCGTGCCCCCCAAAAGGCGAATGCCTTTGCGGCTCAAGGACTTTTCTCCGATGCAATAATTTAAGTGCAAGCAAACCGCAACTTTCTGGCTGAAGCACGCACACAGGACAGACTCCCACTTCCACTCACTAACACAGAATGCAGAAAACAGAAAGCAGAACTTGGCCAGAACAGAGGAAAAAGGAGAGAAAATGGCCAACAGGCAAAGAAGTCATATTAAAAATGAACAAAAGCAAAACGCAAAAAATAGACGTGGGAGTTGCATCCAACTGGAGCTGCAATTCCTGCTCCAGTGCCCCAGAGCATTCCTCGTCCTTCCAATCCTTTTGCGGCTTTTGGCCTTGCCCCGTTCCGAACCGAACTCCAAACGAAATGCACTTTAATAATGAAAGTTACGCCATTTTTGGGGAACATTGCTAGCATTCCGGAATGCAAACCTAATTTCGGGTCTTAAAAAACGCAAGTACTCCTGCACCAGGGCAAAGTATTTCAATTTAAAATTCGTAACGAGCTTACGTGCCAAGCTGGTCAGATCTTGCACTTTTGTCCTGGTTAACAGCAAGGACTTTCCCATTTCCATCCAGCGACCAGGTCGCATTTCAAATTAATGCAAGTCCGAAAGTGTGTGCCGGTGGCATACTGAAATTAAATGAAATGCGAGCTCAGTGCCAGAGATGCAAGGCGGCGACCCAATGGTGATATAATCCATTCAAAATATATTCATGGTAACGCCTGCAGAGCGACAGCAAAAGTTATAACGAAATCAATATAATAATGTTTTTTTCCGATTTTCCTTTGGACAACTTTTATAGCAGTAAAGAAGTAGGTAAAAGAGAGATCGAAGCATCTGTAAAGCTTATATTTTATTGATCTATCCGATTAAACACAGATATTTCCACAGACCGTGATAATGGATTTCTAAATCTTTGAGGAAATTAGCCTTAAAAATATTAAAATAAATTAGAAATATACATAACTTCTTCTGTGTTCCTATAATATTTTTATTAGATATTAAGACAAGTACATAAATTTATAAAATGTAATTAAAATATATAAAATTAAATTTGTATTTTCTATTCATTTAAAACCAATTTTAAAATAATTAAATTCAATTGCAATGGTATACCATTTAGTATAGCTATACCCCTTTATTGTTATCACTCATTCTTTCCCTTTTCGTTTGCCCCAATTTCGCAGCTGTCATTTCAAATCCTTTGTCTTTCAAGCTCAGTGGGTTACCTTTGTCCTGCAGGATACTCCAATTCGCCTGCTCATCTCTAACTGAATAATAACCAGGAGTGGGTCATTGTCGGCAGGATTACCTGCTTAAGACTCATTGCGGTTGGGCGAGGAAAACTGTGTGTAACTGCTTTAAATTTTTAATAGATGTGTGCAGGTGCAGCTGCAGGATAGGATGGGATAGGAAGGGATGGGATTAGATAGGATCCACTCCTAGGACTCCAAGGTGTCCGGCTGGAGACACTAACAATTCATTGTGGCCATACAGCTGTGCAGTTTTTGCGGCTGCCAAATGGAAATTTCAAGCCTATTACATAAATGTTTAAATGGGTGAATGGGTTGGCCGGCTGGCTGGCTGGCTGACTGGCCCCTGAAAAACTGTCTACTTGGCCATTTCACCCCGAGAACCCAAACCGAATTGGGTCCCTGTCCCTACACTCGAGTGAACGTGAAACGCAGCTGTACACACATTTGCCTCCAGGGAGCAACCCAACATATCGCACTAACGGCGGCATTAAAACTGGACTTTGGCCATCTTCGAATGGAAAAAATACAAAAAAAAAGGAAAGAAAAACCCACCGAATGGGGCCAGTTGAAAAGTGCAATTGGCAAACAGTTGAAACAGAAAAGTTGCAAAGGGAATGGTCCTGACCAGGCCGGAGCCAAATGGCCTCCACCTCCAAAAGGCAAGAAAGGCAAAGCCATAGAAAATACGTCTCTGGTAATTTGTTCTGAGCGGCTTTTGTTTTGTGCGCCATTTTCATTTCACTTCGTTTTTGGCCAACTTTGGAGGCGGCATCCTTCTACTTCTTCTTCTGGCCACCTCCTTTCTCGCTTCGTTGACAACGGACGGACTTCTGATTGAGTGTGTTTTCCGGGTGTGTCCCAAAGACGCAGCTTTCCAACCTTTCCAATCCAACGCCAGCTTTCCCTTTTCGATTGACCTTCTCTGACATTTTTCGCAATGCCCCAAAATTTATCACTTAATAAATTTCCCTCACCCAGTTAACCCCTTTAACGCTTTCTATCTGTTTTCCCACGAATGGTAATTGGAACTGCTGAAATCGAAGCTGAGCAAATTGCGAGCTGGGTAAAATATAGCCTACGAAAAATGTCTCAGCTCTGTGGGTTAAGCAGATTCAAGTTATGGGTTTGATAATTGAAATTTTATTTAAGGATACAGTGGATAAACTGTTTAAAAATAAGGGGAAGCCAAAAGTTATTTTATAATTTTACAAAATGTGGTTCTTTTGCGTAAACAATATTTGAATTTAACTTTATTAAACTGAAATGTTTAAAATATTTGAAAAAAAAATGCACTTAATTTTTTTTCTCATTATATTTCAACAAAAGGTAACGAATAAATAAACTTAGTTTTACATTTTTTTCTTGAATATTTTAAATATCACTAAGAAAATTAATTTATAGAACAATTATTTTTTAGTGTTTTTAGGAGAAATCAAGTTTATTTTCCTGAATTATTTATGGCCCAAATCTGAACAGATTTATCGCGCATAAATTCGGCAAGTATTCAGCAATTTCAATAAATTCGCCTTGATCTGCATAAATGCAAAGTATTTTCCCGAGGCCTGGCTTTCTCCTAAATTGTATCAGCAAATGTCATAAATGTGAATCAAAGAGGCAGAGGGCAAAATACGAGGCGCATATCAAAGACGTATTAACGTTTTTACGCACTTCCCATCGATCCCATAACCAAAAAAAAGTGACTTAAAAGCCCCGGAAAGACAAAATCTCCTTGCTGGCGCTTTGCAAATCCTTTCGTGCAGACATAAACGCTTTCGAGGGAAGCGAAATTTATGTAAAAGACTTATGCATAAAATTGCGCATCATTGAAGTTGAAATGCTCGACATCATCAATACACTTCTTTGTCGGCCATTAAGTGCGGCCAAATCTTTTCCTGAGCTCCAGGCGCTAAACGTTGCGCATACGCCATGTGTGCTGGCTGGTAAGTTAAGCGCGGCTATTAGAACAAATTGAATAATATGGAGCTGATATTTTATGCATTTGTTTGTGACTTTGAAGTGCTCGCCACGCGCTCTCAACACTTTTCCCATTTTGTTATTTTATTCCTGCCAGTTGGCTTTATATTTTGCTCCCCCAACTGGCTTTTATCAGCACACGCACAGACCTTGACTCTCCAAGTCGCCAAAATCCCGGCGATATATTTAACATTATTATAGCTGCTCCCTCACACTCTGTCTCCTTGTTTATGTTTTGTAGCTCCTCTCGCGATTTTATGACTTTGGCTGGCTTTCCTTACCCCCATGCCATACCATACCCCCTTCCAAAAGCCCTAAACCCCCGACAAAAGCTATTGAAACAGATTTCGCTGACTTTGCTCACTTTCCCCAGCCCCGAGGCTTTTTTCCTCCAAGCCCTACCACCCAGCCCACTCAATGAAATTCATTTTTCGATATGTTATTCCTGCCTGCTTCACATGTGAGGTATTCGGTTTACCTGGATCTGAGATGCTCCCTCCACCGAATGCGACACTTTTAGCATCATTATCTGCACGGCATCGAAGGCTCAGACTCAAGCACTTTGAGTTATGCGCCTGGCAGACGCTTAAAAAACATAAAAAACAAATAAATGGCAGGGAAAAACGAAGTGTACACAAAGATACACAGGCGTAGTCATCGAAGGGGGGAAGAAAGGGGCGTATGAAACCATATGCGATTAAAGCCCTACAGATAGATATGTAAATTCTACATCACCACAGGTAAATAAGTTATTTTATTACCCAAACTTCTAGTCCAAGATTTATAAACTGCTGGATCTAAAACAATGCATTCTTTATTGTACATTGATCCGCAAGAAGCCTCGCAATGAGCTTAGAAATAAGCCTAAAAATGAGCCTCGCAATGAGCATAGAAAAAAGCCTCAAATTAAGCCTGGCAATGACCCTCGCAAAGAGCATTACAACGTGCCTAGCAATAAGGCTCGCAATGAGCCTCGCAATGACCCTCGCAATGAGCCTCTCAATTAGACTCGCAATGAGACTTGCAATGAGACTCGCGATGAGCCTCGCAATGAGACTCGCAATGAGACTCGCAATGAGCCTCGCAAGAAGCCTCGCAATGATCCACGCAAAAAGCCTAGCAACAAGCCTTGCAAAAAGCCTAGAAATAAGCCTAGCATTAGCTTCACTAGCACATTTGCAACAATGATCGTTATGATTTCTAATATTGTAAATTTGTAGAATGTTTAAGGACTAACATTTTTTAAATGGTTGAATGTTAAATTCCGATTTTATTTAACTTTTTAAACATTCCTGAAGCCTCGGCAAACTTGAATCTCAACCCAATTCGTGAGTATGGAGTCTTGTGGGTTGCCTTCGGCGTCGCATGTTGTGTGTATTGTCGTTCTCAAAGAGTTTTGTCGAGGACACAAGTCAAACGCTCGCCGTTTGAGTTGGGTTTACGATTGCGGTTAACAATCATCTCGTTGATGGGATTAATTTGCCTAAGTGCAGCCGAGGCACGACAGAAACTGCAATTCCACATTTGCACCGAGAATCAAATAGAATCGACACCTTTCTGGGTTATTTTATGGGCTGTGGGTCATGTTGGGGATGCCGATGTGCCTGTTGGCACATAAACATCCATCTATCAATTGGGTTCAGCTTTCGTGGATGTGGATGTGCGCTTAACACACCATTGAACTGTTACGCAACAGGAAGCCACACACAGATACCGAGATACAGATTCAGATACATATGTCCGGCGGTCGGAGCCCCGGCAGACAAATCCCATTTGATGTTCACTCAGCAGAAAGGCAATGCCAATGAAGCATGCAAAAGGTATTTCAGCTTTTTCGTTGCCGGCCCCAGATTGCTGAGATTTTGGCTTTGTAACTCAAAATTTGGGGCGGTACAAGGAGCGAATGTGCAAACATCATGAAAAACGCTGCCACAACAACGGGGGCAAGAAAAGGAAAAACCAAAAGCAGAAAAAATACTCAAGAAACAAAGGCCAAAGGCAGATAAAGACGCTTACGAGCCGCAGCTTGCCATGGCGTAAAGGGAACTTTTCCGTTTTCTTCCTCCTCAATTTTATTGAACTTTAATTCATTTTGCAGCAGACCCAGCTAAATGCGCAGAATAAATTGTTCTATTTAAGTGGTTACTCGGTGCAAATGTGCTCAGGATGCAGCTCCATGTATTCCCCTCACAGTCCATTGGGTCATAAAATGGCTTCCGGTTATACTTCAAGCGAGATTAACTTGTCGTTTACAATTTCCCTTTGATTTGTTTCCAGTGGGTATGGGACTATCTGTCGCCCGGGGGTGAAGTGTGGGTCTAACTTATATATAGAGACTAGGGTAGCCCTTGCCGCACTTTCGCTTTCATCTCGTGACACTTTTGTGGTGGAAATGCACTACGCCTGGATGCCCTACATTTAAGAGGAAAAGTATATTGGTTTATATAATTTATATCTTAGGTATGATTATTTAAATTATATATAAAAGAATTACTATATAGTATATTGCACAGATCACTAAACATTATTTTTCTGTATTCACTATAATCCTCAAAAAAATCGTAAAAAGGAAGAAGAAGAGATTGTTTAATTTTGTTTAAAAAAATGTGTAACAATTTCAATTTTCCTAACTTACTTATACACTTAGTTTGAGGTAAAAGCGATTGGTACAATAAGTCTAAAAAAAACCGAATTTGATTTAATTTGAAAACTAAACGAGTTTCATGTTAACAATTTGCAGAGCAACAGTTGTTATTTGCAATATTAACCTTTTTTTTGGTGAATCCAAAAAGTATGCTTGAAAATGGTAATTGAACTTTTTTCTTTAAACACTTTTTAAACAAATCGTAGGCCATCAGAACAAATTGCGTAGACTACTCTCATTTTTCCGTCATTCAGATTGAAAAACGCCCATGTAATTGCGGATTGTTGTTGTTTTCCTGGTCTGGTACAAATTGATTTACAACAATCCATTTTCGCCCGGGGCAACCGCTGTGAGACCCCAGCCAGCTGACCAGAACACTTGTGGGCTCCAAAGTCTCAGGTGTGAGTTTTATTTGTTTGGAAATTGTTTTCTACGCTTTGTTCCGAGTCCCCCTTTTTTCCCCCCATTTTTTTTTTGCTGTTTCCCCGTTTGCTTTGTTTTGGTAGGATGAAAAGGAAGCCACACGCAGTTCGGGTCTGTTTTCCTTGTGGCCTGGCGGTAATTTCATTTCGTCCTGGCTGCGGTTCCATAGAAGTGCACTCAGCTTTCGCTTTCACCTTTCGGCCAACGGAAAACACAAAACCAAAACCAAATCTGGCCCAGTTCGCGGCTGCTATGCAATTAAGCCGCGCAATCAGAATGCAAGATGAAGGCTCTGCAAACAATTGAATTCGGCCGCGAAAGGGACGGGCAGTGATGGTCAAGGTTCCTATAAAAGGTAGTACCAAAAACGGAAAGAAATAAAAATATATTTTATGCAAAAATTCATTTCAAAATATAGTTTCAGCTTCTAACTATAAATATGTTACTTTTTCAAAATTAAAAAATCGTTGCATACTTTTAGCCATCTTTATACGTGTTTTCAAAATGGTTAATTTTGTAAATAGTATTTCTGAAACATAATATGAGTTGAATTTAAAGAGATAGCAGTACCTTGGAAAGGCAAAATGTACCTTGGGTGTACTGGTACCCAACAACACTGGGAACAGGATTGGGAGCCCAGCAGAAGCGTCGGGTTGCGAGGTGGCCCAAATGCTGGCAAAATGGCGGCCACAAGCTGCAAAGCCAACATGGCAGCTGACATCTGTCAGATGCTGTTATTCCGCTGCACTTTTAGTTGCCTTTGGGCTGCAGTCGGCCATCTGCGCGTCCTATTCCGGCCGGACTTTGTTTGCCGAGCCCGGCTGAGCACTCACAATGGCTCACCCGGAGCCAAATAGGAGCCACTAACGAGCAGCTCCATGTGGCGACGTCGATCGCGGGAATTAAGGCTCCTAGTGGAACACTTTTTTGGGGACTGAATGGCCAGGTGGTGTTTCAAAACATTTATTCTCTCCCTGCCTCGTTGGCCATTTATTTCAGCTGTAACTTAAAAAATGTATAAGTATATGAATAAATCTGTTTCAGTTAAATTATAATGCCCATTTGATATAAGTTAAATTACAAAGAATATATTTTACTTCCGAAAAGCTTTTTCTATCTATTTAAAAAAAAATTGAACCATTTATAAATTTCTTTCAAAATACAATATATGTAAAACACCTTTTCATTTAAAGCTTCTAACACTTAGTATGTAATGTATTGTAAATTTTACATGTTTCGAATGAAATAATTGTAATTTCACGTTTAATTAAGCGTTTCATAGTCAACTTTTATCTTCATCATACTATTTATTATTCAAAATAAAGACTTCACATTGAACAGACGCTCGATATGAAAAGACATTTTTTAGGATTTGGTAAGCAAGGAGGTAATTTATCATTTTGTTCGAGCACCAATTTGGAATAATTTAGTTATAGTGGCATGTGTTTTTCTGCCGCACATCACTTATCCCCTGGAAGCCCTGGATGACTTCGAAATCCCTGAGGAAATAACCACACTACGTGAAAGCAAGGATATCTTGGGTCCTGTTCGGCTGAAGCGCATTCAGGGAAGGACTCGTCAAGAGCTAACTTTGCCTAGTGAAAAAAACAGGACAGGAAGAATGATTGAAAACTATTGCTGTTTCTGGATATACCAGGCCCATCCTGCCATTCCTCAAACATGGAAGCATATGGCCGAATATCCTTTTGACTTCAATTTCAATGGCCAGTTTGTGAAGAATCAACGCCATAACGAAATTGAAGTACCCGAAGGCCAGGACAATACTAAATATTTTTGACCTCAATTAAAATTAGATTCTTTAACTAATTATAATACACAAACTATTTTCTAATTTTTCAGAGGTGTTTGAAATTTTCATCTAAATGAAACCCCTGTGGAGTTCCCTTGGGTTATGAGGGCAATCAAATACAATTAATTTAGTTCTTGTAGAGACCATTTGAAAATATGTTGAATATGAATTTCGATTTCAGTAAATTCTGTGGCGCTGCATTTAATTGGGCCTACGGCACTCGACAGCTTAACTGAGGCCCAGAATTATAATTAACTTTGTCTGGCCAACAAAACCTGACGGGGCCAAAGTTGCCTCGAAAGTTGAGAAATTCGTTCGGTGACCCCTGGAAAATCATGGGGAAGGGGAGCGCTTTTTGTGCCTAAAAGCCTGACAGCACATAATGGATTTGACACATTATAATCAGGTTTGCATAGTGTCCTTCGCCCAGTCGTCAGTCAGTCAGTCATTCAGTCACTGAGCGGTCCCCCGAGCTCTACGACAACTTGGGCTCTTTGACGTGCTCTGCTTATTTGGTCAGCAAGTTGTTGTAGTTAGCTCAAGTCTTACACTGCGGGAAAATATTGCGAAAGTTAAATTTGAATTTAATTTAGAACTACGCATAACCTATTTGTATTTTCGAATAGCTAAGTATTTATCAATTAAGAAAGTGTTTGACTTATATGAAAAATATATCTTTCAGTAGCCTATTTTAAAATGTTATTTTAAAAACCGAAAATCAAAAAGAAGCCCCTCATCTCTAAACAATTTAAAAAGTAAGCAAGCTTCCGAAAGATGGATTAAAAAGGTGATTAAAGAATTTCGGGGTCTTCCTAATTTGAGAAATCATGAAAAGTAATGGCTTACTTGTTTGATTTTCTAGCAGTGCACTAGTTGCCCATCATCGCAGTCCTGAGAAGTTTGATAAATAAGCAAGCCCATGTCTGGGCATTTACTTAGTTAATTAAATTCAACTTCTTCGGCCAAGGGAAATGACAGCGGAGGCGGAGGCAAGAGAGCAAGTGAAGCGCTCCAGGGCGGGCAGAGCAGGTACTGGCCCCCAAGTTTTCCATCCTTCCTGGGAAAAGTTTGCTCGTCGTATTTGTTCATATCATAGGTAAATATATCCTGGTCGGCAGCCACGATGTTTGCTTTTAATTTCGCCTTTTCTTTTGCTTTCGGTTTTTAATGTGTCCGGGTGATTAGAGCGGCTGCATACTGAACAATCCTGACCAAGGCTATTTGCATGACTCATATGGTCTGGCCTCAGCAATTTCCTGCTCCAATGACTAATGAAAATGGTGAAAAGATTTAAATTTACCGCACTGGGAGACAAGCACACACAAAAGGCACTTCCTCTTGCTTTCTTCAAGGATCTTATATCCCCAGCTTACCAAATAAAACGCTCTGCGTGGGCGTGGGCAAATTGTGCAAGCAAATAATTTCGATTTAAATCGATTTAAAATGGAAACGAATGAGTTTACATACGCACTGGAAAAGTATTTTATGCTAAAGTATATATAGATTATTTGAGAAGAGAAAACATTTGGAAAGTATATGTATGTTGCATTTTTAAATGCCATAGAATGTTCGCTTTAGCATAATAAGTATAAAGCTGTCATATTTAAATGTAGTTCTTAAATTCAGTAAATATACATTTCGATTCATTGGGATTAAAACATTTTGGGGAGCCATAAAGGGTTATGGATAACTTCTATTTAAATTCAAATTTGAGTCTCCGTTAAAAAAGGTACTAAAAGACAATTGAGGTCTAAAATGATCGATAACCTTAAATGGTATTATCGATTTGCATATCACTTAAGTGGGTTGTGTCACTGCTAAGTCTTAGTTTGGTGCCGAACCGATAAGTGATCGCTCAGCTGTTGCAAACAGCTGATCAGTTTCGCGCGCTTTTCATGCAAAAAGCATTGTGCAAAATTTGTTTGTTTATATCGCGGAGTAAAATTATTGTATTTTGGTGTAAACAAATAAGTGATAAGTGCATTTCGAGATGTCTGTGTTGCTGGCGGACATCGATGCCACCTGTGCGGCCTTGGGTTACAGCGATGGCCAGAAATATCAGGCGGAACCCGATGCCGCCGAGGGTCTCAAGGTAAATCCTTTATTTACTTACCAAAAATCCCTTAAATCTTATATACTACTGATTTTCCAGCACTTGATTTGGATCCTGCGTCGCGATCTGGACAACCACGAGTACCGCCGTCACTTGGGCAGATCCAAGGTGCTCCAAACGGACTTGGTTTACATGCTGCCGGACTATGTGCATCACGAGGAGCTGTCCGACTTGCTGATCCGCCTGCTGGTCATCCTGACCAACCCTACACTTCTGCTCTACCGAGATGGGGCTCCCAAGGACAATCATGGCCGCAAAGTGTTCATGGAGCTCATCGACATTCTGCAGGGCTACAAAGCAGCCTTTGCCAGGGACAAAATCTGGAACTCCCTGTTCGAGAAACTCAAGCAGGCCCTGGAAATAGTGAGTTCTAGTTGTAGACACTAAGTAAAACCCACTTCATTCTGACACTCGGACTGCAAAGACGTGACATAGACAAATCATGGCTCAAGTCAATCGTGCGGAAGACAAATCGAATCAAAAAGACAGCAGCGGGGACAGCGACGATGGTGAGAGGTCGGCGAAGGATCACAACAGCTATTTCACCTGTCTGGTGTGCATGCGCACGGCCCACATTCCCAGGGTGAGCTTCTGTGGCCACCACTTCTGCGCCAAGTGCATCCGCGACTGGATGAACACCCAGGGTGCCCGGGCCAAGTGCCCCTATTGCCAATCCCGGGTCGGCGAGAACACGCTCATCACCGTGCGTCACTCGAAGACACTGGACCGCTCGCTTTCTTGCCGGTCCATCCATGAGCATCGTCGCCGGATGGTCATGAGCAGCGAATACGTCAGGGAGTTGGCCATTCTGCCCGAGGCGAGCATGTTCATGCGAGGCTACATCGAATATCCGCCGGAGGCAATGCCAAGGATCAGGCCCCTGCCGCCCCAGATGCTGCGCCAGCTGTCCTGTCATCCCACCCGGCGCAAGTACTTGGACCCCATGCTCTTCCAGCGCGCGCTAACCTACATCATCATGCTGTTCCTATTCGTCATGTACCAGAATGGCATTTAGCTGGCTGCTGAACTTTACGCGTTTTCCAAATTCCAAACCCATTGAAGCGAATTTCGTATTTTTCTATTCTGTTACACGTTGAATGCTTTTTTAAAGCCGCCCGCTCCACATTAGTGGTTAGTTCGATTTTGCTACGGTGGCACAGTGTACCAGATACGCTCAGACTGTTAAAAATTATATGAAATATATAGTATATATTATATACAAAAATAATATCGTCAAAGATTCCTTCTACGCTAGAATATTTCTGTGAACAACAAATTTTTACGATTTTTTCATCCCTGAATTTCCTTTTATCCTCATAATTTAACCCACCCCAGTGGGCCGGTCTCCTGTTCTAAAGCCCAGGCAATTATCGTTCGGGCATTTGTGCAACTATTCCTGTAATCTTTTTAATCTATGTATTAATGGGCAAGCGGGTACGCAAAACTTTTAATGGCCCTTGCAGCTGGCAGCAGTCAAGTTTTCATGGGGAGAGAAAATGTTTTTCACATTGCTCAGCCCACTTGAAGTTTGTTTTGGCCAGATCTGGCTTTATGACTCAGCTCGTCTCCTTTGTGGGTTCATAACTAATTTGAACTTCATATCTGCTCACTTTTATCTTCTTTATTTGTGCCCAGCACCCTTTTTTCTTTTATTCGCCCAAGTTGAGCTGCTAAAGAGTGGTTCTCCTCCTTTGTGGGAATTTAATTTAAAATATCTCACAATATGAAATCAAATCTCTAAAGGGTTCCCGTCTTTTACTCGACGCTCAACGACGTTCAAGAAAAAGCCGCAACAAGTCGATTTAATCAACACCCACGACAAGTTTGCGGTTGGGGAGTTTTTCTGTCGAGCCAATGACTACAAGGCACCTTCAAATCAAACGCGTCACAGTTGGGAACAGGAATTTCATTCTGGCCTAGACGAATCCACAGAGTTGTGTCGGCACCAGGCCCAAAAAAAAATCTAAACCAAACCGAATAGAATTGAACCAACATCGGTGGGTCGAGACATTGTTGAAACCACAAAAGCAAAACCCCAGGAACGATGATTGTCCATCGAGGGGAGTGTGTGTAGGGAGCAGTCTGCGTTTTTAGAACCTTTCAATTGCTAGTTGTTAGATTTAAAAAAAAAGCAAAGCAAAAGCGATGATTGAATACCCTTACAAAATGGTAAATAGTCATTTGCATTCATTTGGTAACTAGTAACTAGTTTATCCGAATATTATACTATGATATCATAATCATAATCCTGAACCCATAATAGTATTTTTGAATATTATTTGTTTTATATTTTTTTTTGTAATTTCCTAAAAATTAAGGGTATATGGGAACATTATTGCCTCCGCGGCTCACAATTAAAAGTGGATGGTTAGAAAATCTCGAAATAAGCTGCGGGCACCAACAAAAATTTCAAATAAAAACAGAATCCCTTCATATTTTGTACAATTTATGGATGAGCTCTGGCTGGATTGCCATAAATATGTAACTGAAAATTTACATTGAATAGAAAAGTTGTTTGTCTGTGGCTCCAACTATATTTTTCACAGCGACCAACCCAAACCAAATGGAGGATAAATGTTCCCAACAATTATCCTAAGTTAAGTCCTGGTAACCGGAAAGTGAAAACGTAAATCTCAGAGATGAGAGAGCGAAGCCATCCGCCAGAGTTCCTAGACTCCACAACCACCCATCGCCTAGCACAACGAAATAAATTCATTTAAAGCCGATTGAATCGACATTCATAACACTCCGGGGAGCAATTCCAAAGGATTTTCATGGCACTGCGTTGCCAAAGAGTCGCCCGAGGATTTCTTTACATTTCCATTTTTTAGGGAGCTCTTTTCCTTTTATTTGTGCCGTTTTCCCCGGTTCTCTGTTTTTTGTTAGGTTAAATGCAGGCGGATTTCTATATGGACGCTTTCTATTTGTTCTTGTTGCTGTGCGGCTGTTGTCGTTGATAATGAATGTGTACGAGGATTTTTCCGCTGTTGCCTCTAGCGGATCCTCCCCTCCTCCTAGTTACTGCACTCAAAAAATCATAAATTTATAACTAAATTATTTATTAAAAATTCTGCAACAAGAGTTCTTTGTATTTGAGATTAAAAACCCATTATTGCATTATGATTGCTACATTTTCTTTTAAAAACAGCCAAAAAAAGGAGTTCTGTAATAATAAAATATACATATGTATCTAGATATATTTTTATAAAGCAATTGCATTTGTAGAAAAGAATATTTTTAAAATTAAGCCTTAACTACAAAAGACTTAATATGTTTAGTTTATTGAGCTTATTGACTTATTTTGTTATTATGACAATAAATAGATACTTGTTTTTCATATCGACTTGACTTTAAAAGGCTGTATTCAATTGATTATCTAATTCTTTTGTTGAATTTGTATAAATAGAATTCGCTAAAATTGTTTCAAGTGTATCGTGGCGTCTGACTTTTTATGCTTTACTTCTTTATTTGCGTCGCGCCGACTTACACGCTTTGATGTATGCGCGGCGAGCAGCCAAGTGGACAGGCGGGAGTAGGAGGAGCTCCTGCCCTTTCCTCCACTTTCTCCGATCCGAAGGAAAGCTTTCAGTTTTGAATGAGCCGCCGCCCCCTGGCCCTTGGTGTTGTTTTTGTTGCGTAGGGAAACCAAAAACGGAAGTCATTATTAACTTTGCCTTTGAGATGGGCTCTCGGGGTCCTGAGGTCTGGAGCCCCGAGTTCCTGGCACATGGCTGGAGTGGTTGAATGTCGGTGTGGGTGTCCATGTCCGGGTGGAGGAGTCGCAGCTGGCTTGTAGGCACAAAAGCCGCATTAGTTGTATTTATTTTTAAGCTCACAGCAGCAACTGTAATGTCCTGCTGCTCCCCTGGAACCCCCAAAGGCGCCCAACCCTAACCCTGGGAGCCCATCCGCCCATCCGACCATACGCCCACCCAGCCACTTCCTCTTATCGCCCACACCCTGCTCAAATTGATTTCAACTTGACTTTGTTGTGGTCCCATCGCTTGTCTTGCCTTGAGTCGGGGGGCTTCCGTTTTACAGTCGAGCTACATAAATTTGCAATTTAATTTAATTTAATTTCATTTGATTATTTTAACTTGACTCGCGGGATTTGGTGCTTAGATTTTTAGACTGGGATTTGCTGCAGCGTTTTATTACATTCACTTACTGACATGGCATTCGGCTTTCTTTCTTCCCAGGCCTTTGCAATTCGCAGCGAAGAGCAGAATCTGCTGATTGAGCGCATCCTGGTGCTTGTGAGGAATGTCCTGCAGGTGCCAGCAAATCCCGAAGCCGAGTGCCGGGCGGACAACGATGCCAGTCTGCATGATCAGGTCATTTGGGCATTGCACCAAACGGGAATGTTGGACCTGGTGCTTTTTGTGATCTCCTCGCCGGATGAGGAGCAGTTCCATCTGCACGGACTGGAGATTGTGTGCCTGCTTTTTAGGGAACAGGTATGTTTAAATAAATACATTTTAAATAAATTATATTTTAAATTTTATGTATTTTTAGAGTGCCGAGTCCCTGGCGGATGCCTCCCTGCAGCGCAGTCTCAGCGAGAAGCAGCGGGATCAGCAGGAACTGCTGGCGGCACGACGCCGGGAGCGTGCCCGCCGCCAGGCACGTCCACCTCCAGGGCGGCATTCCCGCTTTGGTGGCACCTATGTCATTAGGAACATGAAATCTGTCTCGGATAGGGATGTGATATGCCACCAGGCCCTGGAGCGGGTCACCTCGATCGACTTCGACCGGGAGAAGGAGCACCAGAAGCGCTCGCATCGCCACATCCAGGAGGAGGCGCAGGTGACCCGCCGCAGTGCGTTCACCGTGAGGTGAGTCACCGGGTCGTCGTATCCCACTCCCATATCCATTTGTCTGTGGCCACTTCCTGCACTTTGGCACTCTGGGCTCGGTGCCTATTGTGTGGCTGCTGGTGTGGCCATTAGCATCGGAATTGTTATGGCCACTATGGCCACCAACCGACTGCGGGCCACATCCCGGCCATTGATTTTCGATTTTACGCTGCCAGGACAGCCGTAACCGAGAGATTGGACCGGAGCGAGTGAGCAGCCGAGCGAGCGTATAAAATAATATTCAATAATAAATGAAGCCATTTCCTTTTGGCCCTTTCGCTTCGCCCCCCTGATTTCACCCGTCCCAACTGCCTGTAATTCCTGCTGTTTTATAGAATCGCACAAACGATATTGGCTCCCAGGCTCTCGAGTTCCGCCTGACTTGGCCGGGCTAAACAATATCTTGGCGCCGAGCGCCCCTGTCCCCGCTCCCCCTAATGGCCACCAGGTGCAGCTATTTTATGCTTCTCCGCTAACCAACAAACTACTTAAAGGCTCTGCCTCTGCGCCCGCAGGCCAAGATGCCCGGATGCCGCTATCCGAGCCTTCTTGAACAGTTACAGTAAATGCATTCGCCGCATCCCAGCTTTTTTTTTGGTAACAGAAAAACATACCCTACATCCCTTCTGTTTTTCAAATCGTTTCGCCTCCTAAATGTTTATAAATCAATATTATTTAAACACTGCTTTTGGCCACTATATAGTACAGTATCAGTTGTGTTTTATATTTTTAATGAATTTTAATCGTATAGTATTTTTCAAGACTGTTCTTATACCATTTTATACATTTTTAACACTCTTATTGAATTCCAATAAGTAGCTTTATGTTTTTGGACCTAGTATTATAATTTAAAAGACAAATGAAGTAAAAGAGAAAGGTTAATCTTAAGTTGTATGACCTTTACAGGGCACTTACAACCATATATATTCCTCAATTAGTTCTATGTTTTATACAAACGTTTTTAATAGTCAATGTGACACATTTTTTTTCAACCCTCAGGGTGTTCGTAGTTCGCCTGTGAAGCCCTGGGTTTTTCCTCAATTTGTGGCACGGAGCATAAAAACCCGTACAGAGATAAAACTGCAGCAGCAACTTGGCGGCGCCATCGGCATTTTCTGCATCGCCATTGCCATCGGCATCGACTTTGGGATCTCTGGCCCGGCGAGGCATGCAATTTTCAAGTAAAATCCTCAAAAGGTTTTTCCCCCATTTGCCGCTGCGATTTCGAACGGGCTGGCAGCATTTTTTCTTGTTAGTCGGCCAGAGAGTTTGGCCTGGTTTATGGGGCAAGATGCTTAGCCCCGGTCGGTTGGCCAAATCTTTAGGCGCCCATAAATTGATGGAGCAGAACAAATGTGACCGAGGCGACGCCGGTGGCTGTGATTAGACAACTCCAAATGTCCCATTCGACCGCAAACGAATGGCCAAGTCAAAAGGCCGGCGAGGCACGTAGGCGGAAAAGGCGAAAGTTCATCAATGTCACGTGTTGGAGCACCGTGCACCCCAACAATTTGTTAGCCAACCAACCACAAGTGCATGTTGCAATAAGCCGACAAGGGGGTGTTGGGTATGCCAATTTTTTCTGTTTCGCCTCCTTTTTGGCATAAATTAATCCGCGTCGGCATCGATGCGTTGGATTTGTGTTTCGCCTGCTGGCAGAGATTGCTCTCCGCTCGAAAGGATTGGGGATGGGTGGGCTGGGCTGGCCTGGCTGGTTGGTTGCATCTTTTAGCCAGCTTTGCACAAATAAATTGGCCAGGCGAAATTTATTGCATCAGCGCTGCCAAATGCCGTTGCAGAGTCCGCATTTGTTATATAAACTGATAGAGGGCGTTCGCTTTCAATCAATATTATTGTGGTATAACCATTTTTCATGTCTTTCTTTCTATCTCGCCCTGCAACCGTTTTAGCTTTTGGATTTCCCTCACATTTTTTTCACGTACTTTTCCTGGCTTTTGCAGACTGTGCCTGCGCGAATACTGCATCGAGGTGCTGCGCTCCGCTTACAACACGCTGGTGAGGCAGGTGCGTCGAGTCCTGGAACGCAATGCCGGCTCTTCGAGTCACGATGACTCCTATCTATTGTGGGCCATACGATTTTTCATGGAGTTCAATCGTTTGAGTGGTCTACAATTGCAGTTAGTCAGGTGAGTGCCACACAATTGGGTTTGCAACAGAGCTGCGTATTTTATCAAACGGATGTGGTCGACAGAAAAGGTAGTTGTGGGTTTTTCACTTATGATATCACCAATTTGTATATTGTTTTTAATATGTGATTTGTTTAAGTACTATAAAAGGTTAGAACTAAAAATCTTAAGAGTTTTCAGAACTGTTTAGAAGAAGGTTTTAAGTTAGGATCACTGGTATGATAAATGCTGTTACTGATCTTGTATATTTATATAAATAGAATTGTTCTTATTTTTTTCAACCGATAATTCCCTCTGTTTATATGATAGTTTGGCATCACTGATAAGATATGATTTCTGGTATGAGCATGACTTGCCCCCGATATGCGACTGGTTGCCCAAAGTGTTCAAATTAATTGCCTACAAGTTTTAATGGAGATCCAGTCGAGTTTTCACAAGTGATATGATGCTGCTGCTGATGAACGAGCTCTGCTTTCAATAGCTAATGAAACGCTGACCTCGTCCTCTGGCCAAGTCAGCAGATATGCAAATCCTAAACGCACAAGCTACTCTCCCAAACCGCCTCCATCAAGGCTTTTAATCAAATTACTTCGCAACACTCTTCAAATGATGGGAATTCTGCCAAACTTTTATTTCAATGGCCACTCTGACTTTGGATATTTTTGCTCATGGAAGCAAAATCGGGTGTTGGAATTTAAATCGCAGTAGCTTAAGCCATCCGGGGAAGAACTATGAGAAATTAAACAAGTGGCTACCTGTTTAATGTATTAAATGCTTAAGTATTTAACACATGTTTAATCAGATTTAATTGAATTTAATGGCAATCCATGCTTTAAAGATGTATGTTGCATCTCACGCAATTTTTGATTATACACATTTATTGTGGGGTGAGCTTTTTGATTTGATAGCACAATGGCATTGTTTTTGGAAAAATTGTTTCAATGCGGTTGTCAATGAGTTGATTATTTCTTATATTAATAAATTAGGTTTTAGAAAACCTTAAACAATTGATTGTTCATTAAAGTTCACTGTTCTAATGTATTAAATTTCTTTAAAAAGATTTTATTTCATTTTCAGACCCTTTCTGCAACCACTTTCAATAAACTTAAAATTGATTTCGTTGAAATGTTTTCGCCAGCGAATAAGCTTCGAATACTTATTTGTTATCTGTCGAAAGCGTAATCCATCATCTGAACTGTTGAGGCGAGAAGCGTAGGGAGCTGTTATAGGGTTATTTTCAATGGTTTCCATTTGCTGGCTTCTTTCCCCTATTTTCAACAAAAGGGGGAAAGTGCGCAGCAAATAAACTTTAGTATGATGACAATTTCGCACTTTTGCCTTTAGCACTTTTCCCGAAATTGGTCAAGCAGAGTGTCAATGCGAAATGTGAAGTGATTCTCTTGCTTTGGACCCTAGAATTTTTGTCTGCGGTCAGAATACAATTTGTATGTCATCATCAGAGCTTCGTCACTAGAGTTTTATTGCATTACTTTTTGGCAGCGGACAACAATCACATGCACAAATCAAAGTCACCAAGCCAATTGTTGACCCACGGCACTTGGCCTCTCCACTTTACAACTACTGAAAGGCTACTCAGTTCTACGTTGGACTGCACAACATGCCCCATGATATTCTTGGCCAAAGTTGTCAAACAAACCGTACCGATACCGCGATTTTGAGACACTTAAAAAATATATGTTTTAAATTATACATTTATGTAACTGTAAATAATGAAACTATTTAAAAAATATTATTAGTTATTAATCATTATGGAAACGTGGTGGTAATGCCATTTCAACTATTCTACCTTATAAGAAAAGTTTGAAATAGGGTCTTTCGAAGTTCTTAGTCACAATGGAGTCCTTTTAATCCTTTAGTTATATATTATATATAATTTTCTAAAATACAAAAACTAAAATATATTGTATCTACTTTTTTTTCAACTATATTTTTTTATTCTATCGTTCAGTGTATATATTTTGCCCCCTGTCGGTATTTCAGCTGTACTTGTTGTTGTTTTCGTCCTTGTCCAGCATGCTGTTAATAAAATTTTGCGTTCTTTATGTTGTCATCCGGCTGACGTTGCTCCTCCTTCTCGGAGTCGGGATCCGGATCCGGCTCCCTTTTTGGTCCCTTTCGCCGACTGTGTGGTGGGAAATTTCTTTAAAATTGTTTTGGTTACTTTCAAATTAGTTTCTGAATGACAACAATGAAGCTTTGCAAAAATGTTGTCATTCCGTTGGCGCAAAGTTTTCCCAGACCCGTTTTTCCCCTTTTCCCGGTTGTAGGCGACTCCCTCGCACTATTCTAAGTTGGTTGCTTCAGCTTCTGCAGCTCCTGCTCCAGCTCCTGTTTTTCATTTTCAGCAATGTCCCTCTGCCTTTTATCAGACTTTTTTGTCTCATTTTTCTCTGAATATATATGTATATATAGAGTACGCATCTATATATAGTATATATACTCGCCAACCATAAAACTTTCTGTTTATTTCCTCAAATGCAATTTGACGCTCGCCCCGCCCCGCCCTGAACTTTCTTTATCGTCTGCCATTTTCTACTGATTTTGCACTATATAAAGCATGGCATTGCTGTAATGTATGGGCTTTCAGATGGGCAAACTTTTCCAACCAGCAACCCGAAAAAAAGTGAAATTGAGTTTGTCATTTTGTTTATGCGAGTACACGTACAAAGCGTTGATACAGAAATCAATCGCTGAAGTCTGAAAATGATCAGGTTTTTGCAAAAATACACGGTTCACTTTTATGGCACACATTCAATTGATGAAAATAAAAACAATCAGATTATGTGCCTCCTTGAAAAACTTTTAAAAGCTTATCGTAGAATCTTCAAACTAATAAGGGTTAACAAAATTATTAAAGCTATTTGAACAAAAAGTAGATCAGCCATTTTATTTAACTACTTTACTATATTGCTCTTAAAACTTTTATTTTGCTAACTTGTTTTGAGTAAATGCACGCAGTAAAAATCTCAATTAGTTTGCTTGCTTTTTACAATTTTGCAATAAAAGTTTGAACATCAATCAAAGCGTTTTCCGCTCGTTCCCTTTACCACATTATCGTTGGGCTGCTCATTGCACTTTTATTGATTTTATAATTTATTTATTTAGGTTCTTATGGCTGCCGCTGCTGCTGCCGCACATCTGTAATTAATTTGTTTTTAATGCCTCTTCAAATGCTCTCGACGTTGTCGCAGAACTTTAATGGTGGTCGCAGCAGACGTAGCGCTGCTAATTTAGCCAAGTTGCAGGCAAATGCTGCAGCCACCGGAAGTGGATGGTTTAGTTTGGGTGGTGCCTGTTAGGTGGTGAGTGGTGGGTGGCTGGGTGGTTTGGTGGCAACCGGAAAACGTGCGGCATGTCAACGCCCACTGGTCCCCGCATTTTGGAAGACGAGGGGGCAAGAGAAACTTAGGCTGGCTGGCGCTCAATTCTAGCGCTACTTAAAAATTAATTTTGTTAATGAGTTTTTCGCTATGCGAGTTGCAAGTGGCAGACGGCAAGCTGCTTACCTGTTTTGCCGGCTGCTCCTTACTGCCAACTTTGGCCAACTTTAATGCTGAATTCCACTACTTAAATATGCACTCAAACACAACCATTCACACCATATGTGATGCTTGGTACACTCATAAAAAAATGTATACCTATTAATATCACGCAGCAAAAAATATTTAAACTGCAGTTTTATAGTCCTTCAAAAAAGTATTAAAAAATGATTTCAGTTCAAGTACTCCTTGTAATAAAATCCTTTTATGGTTTGGCCTTTAAAATTATATTAATAATAAAGAAAGCAGTGAAATAATCCCTGTTTTTTATAAAATGTTTTTGTTATAAAAAGCAAACTATGTTTATTTAGTCTGTAGGACTTATTTTCAATTTTAAAAATGTCACATTGCATTTTTATTATCTAGAAGTTTTAAATATATATTTCTATTAACAATGAACATTAAATAAATTTAAGATTCTGGTGAACATGTTTTATAGCTATAATAATAATGCGATATATTTCTTTTTTTTTGTTATTATAACGTTGTAGTATTCCTACTATACAGTTTTAGTGTAAGTTTTGTATATCTCTTTCCTATACTTAAGTCTCGAGTTTAAACAGCTGTGTATCTGAATGTAACGTAACCGTGTTGGCTTTTTCCATTTCATTCGCAGCGAATCGTTGAGCGTGCAATGCTTCCACTGGGTCCTGACGCGCATGCAACATGACATGGACATGATTGTGAGCGACAAGAAACAGGCGCGTCTCTGGGCCAAGCGACTGCATGTAGCCCTTTTGGTAAGTCACTCCCGCTGCAGTACCAGGACCAGGTCATGTGCCATCATGCCATCCCATTCCATTTCTTCATCCTGATCCTGGTGGCCATCTAAGCCGAGTGCGAAGAGTGTGTGCGGGTCTGTTGTTGTTTGCTCAGGAGCTTTAAGTGCACTTTTGGGGGCACTCTGTTGCCGGTCGACGTTTGCCTTGGATTAAGCTGGGTGGCTGGATACTCGGTAGTTGGTACTCGGTGCTCCGTTCCTAGTACTTTAGCCAAGCACCACGCATTCCTTAAGCCCGCCGGAATGACTGAGAAACTTCAAATGAAAAGGGAGCTTTGCCGGGGATTAGCTAAAAACGCCTGGCACAAAAGGTTTCTTTGATCCTCCTGCTGCAGATATGAGCTCATGAGCCACACCAATTAAATGTTTAACAAATGGCATATCAAAATAAATGTACAAGTATTTTGTTAAAGGTACTTGCATATAAGGAGATGGAATTCGGGATTATCAAGCTGAAACTAAGGAATTGTTCAAGTAATGACAGGATTAGACCAGAAATAGCTTCATTACCATTTAAGAGAAGCAAACCCAAGTCAAAGCAATCAATTCAGTTCACATCAAAGATGTTTGGACTGGCCACAAGCAAAGGAGAACGTTTGTAATTACACACAAGTGTGAAGTCTCCTTCGAATAGCTAGATCCAAGACTCATTACAATGCGCCACACACCAAACCATATAAACCCCATTGCAGCTCTTTCCAATCAAGTGCTTGAACGTCTGCCAAGTTAATGCTTACCAATTTTTTAATTAAAGACATTCCGGGAATTGCTTCAAAGCCTGCTGGCACTGCAGAAGCTAAAGGATGACAGCAACGCGAGGGCCCTCTTCGATATGTTATTGAACAACGTGTGCTATGTCCTGGAGTATCGGGAGACAGTGCTGCATTTGTTAATGAACTACAATGAGGCGCACAGCACAAAGTGAGTACCCGAGCGAATAACCATTCCAACTATGCACATACATTCCGATTGAAAATAACTTGCCCTTCCGGCCATGCTAAAACCCTCATCGCCATCATTCCCCATCATTATTCCCCACCATCCAGACCCGAAATTCGGAAACCATACCGGCCTGGCTGCATTTCTGATAGATAACGGGGGCCACGACCCCGTGGCATCCGCAAATAAGCAAGCCAAACACACATCCTCTAATGGGATTACTACGAGCACTCGGTGTAGTTGCTCCCCACCGAAATATGCAGTGCAGGCTGTCAGGATATCGCCCTTTCTGCCAGGATCTCTCGCCCCGACAATCAGGCATTGTTTGTCTTGGCGGCATGCCTTTGTCTTGAGTCCTGCTCTGTTTGTTCGGCTATTTGCACAGATGTCTGCTGGGTCACCAGAGCTTCCTATCAGTGCTGCCAAAGTAGTGGTTTCTGCACATAAAATTACCCAGCCGAAACCTTTAATACCTCAAGAATAACTATTAGGCCTTATGACACTTGGTTCATTTCTGGCATAAGGGCTTAAGACAAATTCTTTATTGCTTACTGGATTTATTTTAAAATGTCTAGGGAACCTAAACACGATTAAATGTGATTATAAATCCATAAAATACTCTAAAGCTTTTTTATATGTTGCCATGACTCTTTTAAATAAATATAGCTAGTGAATGTTTGTTAACAATTTTTATTTAGTTATTTATTTTTGAGCAATATAAATAGCTTCATATTAGTTCTTTTTAGCTAGTAAGCAGCCGCCACCACTGGCCCTAAATGGAGTTTGTTAAATGTGGTTTACCCTACCAACATGCGTGTGCTCCCCTAAAAGCCGACATCGCTAAATGAACTAGTTGCACATTCCTCGCGAGGTGGAATTGGGAGTTTGGCTAGAAGTTTAATTGATTTTAGAAGCATGTGTTGTACGCGTGCTCTGGTATAAAAATTATGCCATTTCCTACAAGCCAACCCTTGAGCTCAGTGTTTTTTTTTGAGAGCAAATCGTGCACCTTGGCACCGAGTTAACAGCGCGTTCTCCGGACGAAAGCTGAATCGAGATTATTTCAATCGAAGCGTGTGCCACACTACGTATACTTGATAAATCGCTGCAGACCATTTAATAGAGTGCAGCTTCAACAGATTTAGCTCGGATTTTCATGATTTACTTGCAGGCTTGCAGTGTTTTACCTATATTTAATCGAGTTTATCTGACAGATTTGGTTCATTGACACAGAAAACACCTAATATAAACCCATTTATTTCCATCAATTGGATAGGCATCAAGTACATCATCACACATTTCCGCTTCTCAATGCGTGTTTGCTTTTTGAAATGCCTCTGAAAAGAAAATAAATACATGGTGGTATGGGCAATCCCTTTTCAAAATGTCTCCACCTGCGCAATCCATTTAAATAATTGCAATTTTTTAGTGCCGAACATGAAGAGTTAGAGCCACTTGAATATTTCTAAATGGCTGCACAAATTCGCCTGTCAAACAAACTCGACTCCAAGAGCTCTGTGTAGAGGGAGATACCTGCAATAAATGCCTGAAAATGTATTTCTGTGTCACAGACTCGAATGACAGTGGCAAAGATATACTATGGGTCGAAAAAGTTTCTAAGCTTGTCAGTCTGCATTTAATTAAATTATGTGAGTCGTGCTCATAAGATTCTTTTGTGTTGACATGAAAAGTTTTTAGAAAGTATACGTTTCTCTATGAACGGAAAATAAACGAAATCATAAGCCTTGTTGAATTTTGAATTGAACATATTGTTATTCAATGCACCCAACGGGGGTCTCCGATTTGTTTTGTGTATGCAAAACCTAACAATTGGCACAAAAACTAAAACGAAACTGTCCGAAAGCGTTTTAAAATTTTTGATTAATTTGAATTATTTATGCGATGCATGCTTTTGAACCAGGCAATTGTTTTTTTTCCATAATTTTCCGTTTTTTATTTCACTAAAGTTTCATATATTGGCATTTAAATACTTGTTAAACAAGTAAAAACATCATAGTCCACCGCAATCATAATCTTTTAAGCTGAACATCTGTTTTATTATTATTTAAATCACACAAATTTAATGACTTGGCGAATATATTCTGGGGAATTAAGGGAATGTAAAAACTAATTAAAAACAACTTTTTTTAGTTTTAATTTAAGGGCAAGGGTCTGGACCATGCATTATTAAAATAGTTTAGTCACAAAGAATTTTATTTTGTCTGTCATTAGATCCTGAAATATGAGACACAATTTCTTAAAAGTTCCACTGTATCGAATGACACATAAACAGATAAACAAATTGTTGTGTGCCTGTCGGGTTTTACTGTCGACTATCAACGCATCAAATCAGCCAGTTGGACGGGCTCTAGTTAGACTGTCTGAGAGTCTGTTAGTTGGGGCACTGGCAATTTCAAAGCTTTGACTAAATTAATTTAGCGCGCAAACATGAAATTGACAGAGGTTTTCGAGTAGAGGGATGGCTGGGTTCAGGAAACTCGTTGCGATGCCAGATACAAAACGCAGATATAGATACAGATACTCACATGTTACTGCAGCTGTGGGATGCTGCTCGAACGGCAACTGTGGCTTAATTGGAGCATGATTAATGCGGAGTGAGTTGAAAATAGTTGGTTTATATAATTTAATCGATTAAACATTAAGTTGCGTCATCAGCGAGTTGAACAGCTTTCAATTAAACAGGCCCAATCATGTAAATCCTGATGCCTTTTGAACTGCAATCAGTGTTTTGAGTGTCTGACAGATTAAAGATTTTTCGGTGTCAAGATGAATAATTTATGACCCCGACTAGCGGGCCAAGCCACCTATCTGCCCACCCTCAGATTAATGCCACCCACTTTTCCGCCAATTCGAAGGCACTTTGACCGCAGTGTTGTCTGCTTTTTGGCGACAATATTCTGTCGTAAAATGGGTTTATAGTATAGAATTCCTATGGCATATTGATATACAAAAGTATAGTAGTTTTATAAATAATACCATATTATAGCTCTCAAAAAATATCATATAATAATAATAAAGAGAAAAGATTACAAAGAAAAGTTTATTTTAGGAATTAGGAATTATATTTTCTCTCACAACCTTCCATTATTTTGTTATTCCACTCTCAAAATCGCTTAAAATATCCATTAAATGGCTAGGACGACAGCGTTAGCTCCAACCTGCGCAATCGAGGCCCATCAGTCATTGTTGTTGCGGCTGTCATAATTAATAATATTTTCATTATAAACGTCTTATGCCAACAACAACGCGGGAAACTGCCCGCAAATAGTCGGCCTGCCGGTGGGTGTCTGGGCGCAATTACATTTTATCATTTATTCAACATGCGCTCAAGCTCGGCGCGAAGACAATCTCCATCTTCCTCTCCCTGTTCCCGATTTCCGATCCGCAACCCCTGACCCCCTAAAACAAACCCATGAACGCGCTGACCAACCCCAGAAAACACCCAAGTGTTCTAATTAATTCTGTATGCTCAACCTGCTGCTACTTGAACTTCTTCCTCTCATTTTCCCTGGCATTTTGTGGCTGTTGGCGTCCATTTAATCAGCGTAAACGCGAATATCAAATCAGGCGCAACAACAACAGCAGCACAGGCAATTGCTAAAGCAGCCAGAAGTTACAAAACCGCGTGCATACAAATTAATTATAAATAATTTATTAACGATTTATCTTTGTCCTGCTGCCAGGCTTCGTTGGTCACATGTGCTTGAGATTGAGTATGTGTGCACTGAAAATAATTTAAGGATTTTATAAGAATTTTCAAATATGTTGGACATGATAGTTATCTTTCTTTGATAAATTTGTAAATGAATAATTAAACTTTGTAAAATGAGTCTCAAGTTGAACTAGTTTTTATTCCTGTTACTTAAAAGTGAAATAATAAATTCGATATAATATTGCGGGAAACACTTATTTAAGTTCCAAATCTATCTAAAAATTCGGAATACATTTTTTGTTTACTGATATTCCATTAAATATAACATTCTAAACTAAAGATTATGTAAGTTAAAGTTTTCCTTCTTTTTCGGATTAAATGCCATAATCTTTTATAGAAACAAATGGTGTTTGCTTATAAATTTTAAACTAAACCCCTACCAACTTATGTAGATCATTTTTTTAGAATAATATCACAGTAATTAATTACGGTATGAAATTATAAGTTTTTCTCTCTGTGTATAAGTGTAAATGGGAGTTGAAGTAGGGAGTGGGGTGACTCGATTTGCACCTGCGCATCATTAGGGCGGTGTAGGTGGGCAATCGATTTGGATCCGCTTGTAAAATGGTTTGTGGCATGCAATATGTTGTGCAACTATCAAACCGCCCACCCGCTTATCCGCTGCGGTTACTTGGAGTTGTGGTCAGGTGCCACCAGCACCTGCATCTGCAGCAGGACCACCATCACCACCATCTCCATCCACCAAGGGTAGTGCTGCCAACTTGTATAATAATAAAATAGCTAAAAGGCAAATAATCTGTTTTTTGAAAACAATCTGTATCCATAACTCTTTTAGAAAAGTATCTCAAGATTTATTTTATTTCTAAAATATATAAAAGAAATCTTGTGAAATATAATAATTTTTGTTGTCCAATTTTAATTATATTATTATTGAAATTAGAAAATTGAAATAAGGATTAAATTTATGTAATTTACTTTTTAATTAGTCGTGTAAACCTAGCCACTTTGAATATTTTTAATTTTCATACCTTTTTAAAAATGTAATCATCTAAAATTTGGCAAAATAGCCAGATTGGCAACCCTTGTTCATAGTAGAACCCATCAAAGTCCGCCAGTACCAGCAGTTTTTGCACTATGCCTGCTGTTAATGCCGCCACCACGGACATCCTTGCGGTAACATCGCCGTCAACGTGGCTGCGCTTGATTCATTTCACATTTCAGTTATCATCAAATGTGCACCACACAGCACCCGCAAACTAGACAGGCGGAGCCTTGATATGGATACGGCGCACGGAGTCAGGGAGGCACACACATAGCACCACTCAAATTTCAAATCCACGTGCACCACACACCATTCCCATTCCCATTCCCATTCCACAGCCTTGCAGTCAACTGAGCCCTTTTATCATCAATTGCCAATGCCCCAGACCCAACCTCCTGTCAATTGTGGTCACTGCTGACAGTTCTTGATCAATACAAATGGCCAAATATCTTGGAATTGGCTGGTAAATGCTAACTGGCTTCTATTCATCGCTGCTTTATGCGGCTGTTTAATCTCCGGATAGTTTAGCTCTATTATAGACGAGTAATTTATTGGGCTCCTAATTGCGTAGAATAATTCACGTGGCTAAGCCAGAGGCTGCAGCATAAGTTGTGGATTTACTTTATTGGATAGATCTGTGATCTAGTTTCATCGTTTAACATTCTGTCAACTAATTCAAGTTCGTTGGGTTTTCCGTATTTCCAATGGCTTTTAGAATGGGAATCAAAAACTGCATTTTGTAATTACATAACTTGAGTTATTGTATTCCGATTTAGACGTGGGATACCTCTATGAATTCGTGGTTGAATTCCCTAATACTCTGCATTAAAATTTCTCTATTAACCGAGGGTCAAAATTTTAACCCATTTTCATGTCAAATTTTTTCATATTTCCTATTGCACCCTGAGTGAGAACCCAAAAATTGCACTTCTAAATCTCATAACTCGAGTTGTTGTATCCCGATTTAGACGTGGAATACCTCTATGAATTCGTGATTGAATTCCCTAGTACTCTGCATTAAAATTTCCCTATTAACCGAGGGTCAAAACTTTAACCCATTTTCATGTCAAATTTTTTCATATTTCCAATGGCACCCTGAATGAGAACCCAAAAACTGCACTTCTAAATCTCATAACTCGAGTTGTTGTATCCCGATTTAGACGTGGAATACCTCTATGAATTCGTGGTTGAATTCCCTAGTACTCTACATTAAAATTTCTCTATTAACCGAGGGTCAAAATTTTAACCCATTTTTATGTCAAATTTTTTCATATTTCCAATGGCACCCTGAATGAGAACCCAAAAACTGCACTTCTAAATCTCATAACTCGAGTTGTTGTATCTCGATTTAGACGTGGAATACCTTTATGAATTCGTGGTTGAATTCCCTAGTACTCTACATTAAAATTTCTCTATTAACCGAGGGTCAAAATTTTAACCCATTTTCATGTCAAATTTTTTCATATTCCCAATGGCACCCTGAGTGAGAACCCAAAAACTGCACTTCTAAATCTCATAACTTGAGTTGTTGTATCCCGATTTAGACGTGGAATACCTCTATGAATTCGTGGTTGAATTCCCTAGTACTCTACATTAAAATTTCTCTAATAAAGAAGGGTCCAAATTTAAACCCTTTTTCGTATCTAATTTTTCCGTATTTCAATTGGCTTTCAGAATGTGGATCCAAAAACTGTAATTCTAAACTCCATAACTTCAGTTATTGGATTCCGAATCATACGTGGGATACTTCTATGAGTTATTGGTTGAATTCTATTGTTTATTTATAAACCAATATACATAATCAACCCTCTCAGGAACCTAAATTCTAACCTTCCGGTCACCCACTAATCAGTTTTGTCCATCAAAATGACATCTCTGTATTCAATTAGCTGTGGGTACATGCGTTTGATTTTGTATATATAGAAAACCCACGCCTTTAAATTATTTGCCTGTTTAATTTGGCTAAAAGTCTATGCATCTACACAACCGATTCGTGTTGGCCCGGTCACTGAATGCCGGATAACCACTTTCATTACAAATTCATTTCCCTGGTCGCGTGCTCCCAGGATCACCAAGCCAGCTGCGTTGTGGCACATTGACCGCATTCGAAAATGCCGATGATGCTGGAAGCTCCTGCAGCGAAGCTCACGCGGGGCATTAAAATTCGCAATGAATTTGCATAAATTTCGGTGCCAACCCAGCGACCTTTTTGGACATTTTGCCATTTTCATCGCCAACGCAATGTTGCCATTTTTATGGACCTGGGACCCGGCAATTAGAGTGGACAAAGAACGACTTGAATAAGGCTTTACTCCCACGTTGTTCTAGAAAATATTGAAAAATCCTTTTAAAGATGTGATGTTATATTTAAGGTATAACTGTCCACTTTACGCAATCAGCTTGGTTTCTATAATGTTTTTTTTATGTAAAAATAGATAGGTATTTTAAACAAATAAAATAATACGGTCTTCTAATTTTGAGTAATTTAATGTCTGTACTGAATGGTATTTTATACTATATACTTTCTAACAAAACTATTTAACCTCTGAACTCTCAATGCTGTCTGCCAATTGTATTTATTTTCATGTATTTTTATTGGTTACTATATCTGGGAATCCCATTATAGCCTGTCTACTTTGCATACTCGGCCTGTTTCGATTTGTCCTTTTCAGTGACTCGCGCTATTTTCATTATTCAAACGGCAATCAATCATTTTAACAAATTGACGTGCACAATGACGTTGGCTTTTATTTTTCGGGTTCGGGCCGGCTAAAAACAAAGCGGAAGTTAGCTCTGCATAGCGGCAGCTGATTTTGGCAGTTTGGCGGCTGTCTTCTGGCCCGGTTTTTTGTTCTCTTCGCCGGTTGCCTTTTCACATTTTGAGGGTAATTTGCTAATTGGAGGCGTCATCGGCTTCGACAGCAAAGGCAACGCCGCATCATCAGTCAGCCCGAATCGAGTTGGGTTGGTTAGTCAGTCATGGTGGGGGATTTTCATCGGGGCCGGTGAGTGGGCGGAAAGGCTGTAGGCGGGGCCTTTGGCCCTTGGCCTTTTTTAATGTACTCGATGATATTCAATAAATATTTTTGGGCCGGGCAAAAGTCTCTTATTGACGTTCGACTTTGATTTATTCCTTTGAAATTCTTCGTATGTGTAGGACATTTTTAAGGCATTTGTATTTTTTTTTAAATTTAAATAAATGTGTATCAAAACCAATAAAATACAAAATATTTTAGAAGCCATTATGGTAACGGAGAGATTTTTAAAACTATCTACATGTCACAGTGTGTTAAATATATTAAATAAATATTTTGTAAAGTTAAAATATATTACTTGAATGATGCTGCTTGTTCCAAAAAATATCTGTTATAAATTGTTTCCTGGCAATTTAATTATTCGTGTGAATAATAATTGTATATTTATTGCAAACATTTTATTCGTCTTTGATTTTTTACCATAAATTGCTTGCTGAATGCTGAAGATTGATTAAAATTTTGTCAACTAATGGCTGTGTCTATTTTCTGTTCGAAATTAAAAAACATAGGTGTTAATCAGTTCAAATTAAAATAGAAGTGTGCCAAACCATTTAAATTTTGAGTCGATCACGATACTGGACAGCCACACTTTTTTATGGCTGAGGGTTTTGAATGAACATAAATATTTATTTATAAATTGAATTCGACCCAATTAAATTGAGTTGAAAAAATTAAGCATTTGCCATATTTAATTGAATTTTGAGATATGTGGCATGCATTTTTCATAAAGATACGACTGGGCCAACATGCAACAAATTCAATTTGGATACGTGTGCACGCACATAATAAAGAATTTAATTACAATATATTTTCATTTTGTTAACTAACCTCTACACTCCAACTCCACAGGGTTTTTCTGCGCGATGTGGTAGAAACGGCCAACGTTTTCATTAAAATGATGGAGCGCTTCTGCCAGGACTCTGTGGTGGTGCAGGACAAAAAACGAGGTGGTGGCGGTGGCCGAAAGAAGAAGCAGCCGGCGACGAAGTCCAAGCCGTCAACAGCACCACAACCCACCGAGGTAAGGTCCAAGTTAATTATTAAATAAGTCTCTTTGAAACTTCGCAAATACTTAACATTTTTTAAGGTTTTAACCTTGAGTGTAACTATTAAAATTCAAATTAATAGACTAGCATAATCGAAATTTCATGCCAGAAGGGTGAGGCTCCACTGTCACAGTATAAATTCTGTTTAATGTTTTAAAAATAAATGGCCGCATTAAATAACTTTATTTTAGCCTGCTGGTCAGCACCCGCTGTCCAGGCCATAAAATATACCCTAAATTGCCAATAAAATTTAAAACGAATTGCAAACCAAAGCAAAGAGAAAGCCCTACTGGAAAAACAATTGTCGTCTATGCTGTGACCGTTGAAGATTTATGTGCCTGATCGTGAAATTTAATTGACTGAAAATATGGAGGAAAAAAAGCCAGAAAAAGCAGCAGCGACGGTTTCTATTTTATTCAATTTTTATGACTCGGGCTTTTGTGTATTTTCTTCTTCGTGTGCGTATTACTCTCATGGTGCACAATTGCATATGACCTTAGTAGTTAACGCACCCACATACCACCACTCTCACACCCTCGCAGAAAATGTGAAAAACTTTTGTTGGCGGGGGTCAACCAGGCTTCCGTTGTTTTTCCGCCCCTTTGAACCTTTTCAAAAAGCCCAGCTCTGCGTTTAATACTTGTTGGGTTTTATTTTACCGCAATACAGTTAGATAAAGGTAGTACAATTAATGCTATTAGCATTTAAAACCTAATTAAAACAATTTATAAATTAAAAAGTCATTGATGTTAACCTTATAAAAAATAATGTAACCTCAAAGGGACAACATTTTTTGAATATTTTTTTCTCTTAATAAATCAAAAAATTCTCAAAAGCTTGTTAGAGTATTTTAAAGCCGTTTATTTTTCAGAGTTCCTAGAACCTTTTGTACTCCTAACCATCTTTTGTTTTTGCACACTTTGTCGCGCTGGGAAAAGGACGCACCGCTGAGCGTGATTTCCGGGCAGTAGCCACTGGGGTCTGGAGTTTTCCACGACTGTTTGCAACTGCAACCTGCGATGGCTGGGCATTTTCAGAGCATTTTTGTGGCCTACGATTTAGCCCTTGTGGCCCGGAGGTGGTCGTCCGGCGAGGACATGGAAATTTTTTCAGGGTTGCGAGGCCTGACACGAACAAGATTAATTTTACTTTTTGCTGCAGCCTTCAATTGTGTTAATTTGTGACATATTTATTTGTATATTGCGGTCGTGTAGCCGTGCTATTGTTTTTGGCCCACGCACACGCCTTCAACGCATCAATTTTTCAAGAATTAATTTATAAATATTTGTCCTTGCCGCCGAGCGAAAAACATGACAAACGCCACACGTTCACAAATATTTGCATGTTACCCCTTTCAGCAAAAAGTTAAATGTGCGATAAACAAAAAGGATGGAATTGTGTAACGTGTACAATAAGCAAACATCAAATAAAATAAATGCAAAAAATATCTGATGAGGCGCCTGATTTTAAGATACCTTCAGTATGATTTAATGAACATGATTGGGAAACATTTATTATTAAACTAGTTGCAATCTTTCAAATATTTACATTTATTTTAAAGCGTGTGTTTTATTATTCCAACTTATTTTACAATGAATTTTTTAATCCGTTTTAAATTTTTTTTCCAATGATGTTGAAATTTAATGAAATAAAATTACTTTGCTTTAATGTCCTTGTATTTAGAAGGATGCCGGCATTGATGTTCAATTAATATGCATTGTTAAAAGTTCGCACAAGGCAAAAAAGGCAAAAACAATAATGCATCCCTTTTTTGCATTCAATGGTGTAATCAGCAAATTTAACATTCATACCTGATAACACTCATCAGATGTTGATATAATAAAAGGCAAATTCAAATACAATTTGATAGAAAATAAAACATATACTGTTCTGTTTGAGGAACATGTGATAAGGGGTATCCATTGTATCCCAGACTCCTTTTAATTTTTTTTTGTTTCCAAAAACGATGACAATGCTTTGTAAACTTTCAAATGAATTCCAACTACCCCTTAGTTATTTTATAAAATCGAATTCCAATTATGAGGTTTTATCTCCAACGGAAAACATTTATAATTATTCCTTTTTTATTTGTTTTATCTGTCACCTGCAAATGGCTGACAAGTATTATTAGATATTTGGTTATAATTACCACTGGCTATGGTATAATTAATTCTGCTGTTTCATATTTACGGAACAACTAATTTCCCTCTGTGATTATCATCCAATTGCAAACAATGGCGAATCATAAATAATTTATTATTGCATAATTGCAGGAAGAATTGTCGAGCAAATGGGCCGAGCTGGCAACGGAAGTGTGCAGCCTGCTGTCCACAGAACTGGAAATGCCGGAGGATGAGCAGCCGATGCCCTTTGATGCCGCATCCGAGAAATCCATCGATGACCAGCGGTGAGTGAGTTGCAGTAGCTCCCATTTGTTGTTATATTTTTCTTTTACCTTCCTGAACAACCCATTATTAACGCGCAGCCAGTTCGATTTCCAATTGAACAACGTGTTCTTATTATGTTTCTTGGTCTTTTCCTACTTTCAGCGAGGATTGCATGATTCGCATAAATAAACTGCTGCGTTCCGAGAAAGTGGACCAGGCCATCGCCCTTCTTCGCGCGGCCAGGTGAGTTCTTTAAATGCCATTCGCTGGTCCCTGAACTCTGTTGTTAGGGCTGCAGACGTAATCCCCTTAAAAACCCCACTTTTTAATAACTTGACATTGACTGCGAAACGGTACGAAAGGTACGAAAGCAATTCGCATAATAAATTAACTCTAGTCAAAGCGGGAAAAAATCCGCTTGGTCTGGCGTTCTTTTATGCGACTTCCCTGGGTTTTATCGAATTTTATTTTCTTCCTGTTTATTTTTCATATTTTTTCTCTCCGGCACGAAGCCCTTTGCTGCTCGTTGCTGCCCTCAAATTAAATAGTTTTTATTTATTGTTAAGGCAGAGCACGCTGGCAACCCGGTAACTACAGATAATGGCAGTGCCCGGAATTCCTTCTCCTTGCTCTCCTTCTTTATTTTTGAAAGCCCCCTGCATTTCAGAACGACAATTTCTCGGAGCCTGGGTTTTTGTCCCAGCAGCCTGCAATTTTTCAGTCAACAAACCACAGAGTCGGCCAGGTGCGAGATGGCGAGATGGTGGCGCAACCGGGTCAGAGGAGCTCCATCCCAGCGCTCCAGTGGATGTGCCTTTCAATTTAATTGCCCGCTCAATTATGTAAAGCCCATTGAAGATGCGCTCAAGAAATGTTTATTGTTTGCTCGGGAAAATTGCGTGAAAATAATTTATCTTTTGCGCGTCAACATTTAAATAAGGCCGACACCACCCGCACAAACAGAAACACACAGAAACATCGGCAGATGTCGCCGGGTGTCAAAGGCTGCCTGGTTGGGCCGCAGCAATCGAAAACGTGGCTTAAATATTTCCAAGTCATTTAATTACAACCTCATTAAAATTTTCCACCTGCTGCCTGTTAGTTCTGGTTCTGGTTCTGGTTCTGGTTGGCAGACTCGTCTCAAAGGAATCCAATCGATGGCATCGGCAAATAGGAGACTGTGCCATGCTGGAGGCTCCTTTTCTCTTTCTCTGCAAAATTGATTGGATATATTCGAGTGAAAGAGGAAAGTTTTTGCCAGTGAGAAGCCATCTCCTTTATGTACATGCTTCCTCGAAATTTATGTATATTTTAATTGTTGCCAACGAAAATTGTTGCATTAAAATGAATACAATTTTTGCTTGACACTCGACTGCTGCTGCTGCTGCTGCAGTGGTAGCTTAAAAAGGTCTAGACGCTTTTTGTGCTAATAAATTAAAATGCGATATGCATATAGAGCAGTCCCGAAGCTTGCACCCACCGCCTACGCCCACGACCACGCCCCCGGGACCTACTCCTTTGTCTGGCCATTGTCTGGAACTTTTTTGTGCCCCGTTGCCTAGCACTTTTTGTCCTGAGGTTACACTCGCTTTATTTTGAATACCCTGAAGAAGAGTCCCAATAATTTTTTCCTTTTACAAAAAATCTCACTAATAGTTATTATTTTAAGACAATGCTGGATTATTAAATTTTCTAATCTAGATTTTATAAAATTTGTATTTAAGTGTCGTTTTTAAAAACGATAGAAAAGCCCCTATTATTTATTTATTATCAAGTTAGAATTTTTCATTTTCAATTGTTTATTGTAGGCTATACCTATTGTGATTTTAATATTTTTTACGATTGTTTTTTATTTATTAGGAATTGAAAGCAAATCATTGGGTGTTTTATTTAGCGTAAACTTGTTTGCTATTTCAGTTTTAATAGCATATAAAATGCATGCCATTTAATGGCTATTCTATTTAATTTCTTGAACTATCAGGGAATAAAGTGTGTTGAACTTTAAATCTAATATCTATAAATAACTTTCCCATGTTCAGGGTATATAATCTACTTAACATGCCTGTGTTTTACTTCCTATCTGCCGGCAATGAGAGCATTTTTGGCTGAGCAAAATATTGAAAATAAACTGGAGCTTGTGGGCACAACACACATTCACATCCGTGAATTTGCGTCTGGCCTGGCATGTAAGTGCATTGAGGATGATGTGCTGCACGGTTGTGAGTGTGTCCAGAATTTTTAAATACTTGCCAAGTCACACTATTAGGGATTTTTCATTTAAGTTGAGCGAAAGGGAGAAAATAAAATTGGTAGCGTTTGCTGGTTTTTCCTACTGCAGCTGCTGCTTTGGCTTTTGCTTTTGCTTTTGCTTTCTCCGACGTTGGCTTAATGGGTGCCCAGAAATATGTGCTTGGAAAAAACAAACTTTTAAGTGAAGTAAATGCGCAAAATGTTTATTCAAACTTCACTTTGGCTGCAACTTTCAGCTCCTCACTCAGCCCCGCCCAGTTTGGCCGCCTTTTAACTAAGCTTATTTAAGCGTCTGCTGATGCGCTTATTTAGCATAGCAACGGCTTTCGCCTTTTATTTCGTCTTTGCACATCTCTTGTTGATTTTGTTGACTGGAAATATTTAGCATTTTCAGCTTTTAAGTCGCGTTTTCCCAATTCAACAAACCTTCATTGGAGCTGTAAGTAAACTATTCCAAGTTTTAGAAATCATACAAAACTAACTCTGTGCCCCTCAGGTTTCCTTATATAGCCTCTACTAAAAAACGTACTCTGGAAAATTAAAATTGCTTTGCTTGAACAGCTTTGCATATAATTTGAATTTTAAGCACCTTAATGCAATTGCTATGCCATCTATTTTTAATTGTTTGCCAGAGGACATTTTTCTCTGTTAATATCCAAATTTAAATTTGGTCTCTGTGAGAAGCGCGTAAAATTTCCAAACATTTCATTATGGTTTATTATAAATTTAATCACAGATTTTCTGGGGCGAAAACACCTGGAATTTTAGCTCACATAATCCAGCATTGGTCAGCATATCGATTCATAATTAATCCTGTTTCATTCAATGTGATTAAAAATGTTTTGCCATGCTCCAGCGAATCCAGCCTACTCTATATTTTCCATTGCAATAAATAGTTTATCTGCTGCGCGCAACAATATTGAATATTATCGAACTGAAAAAGCCAAAAGCCCCAAACCGCCAGCCCCCATTGGTTTTTCATAGATTTTTTATGGTCCATAATTAACCAATATTCGCCTCGTGACCAGTATAGTGGCATACTAAAAACCGCTAATTATCGCCACGCCGCATCGCTGTAAAAGTTGTACGCAAAATATGTCGCATAACTTTTAAATGAGACCGGGCAAATGTTGACGCTAACCGAAAAATTCAGTCCACTCCACCGAGGATGATGCTGTGTTGCATCCTGCTGGTGGCAACTAACGAGCTCCGAAAATGAGACCCCCAGGATTACAATGGGGGCACATAGCGTATGCAGGACACAATGGGCCGGGGGCGTGGCCATGGCCATGTCAGTCAATTTATTGGCTGGGCGACAGCGGGAAACATAAGTTGCACTATCGCCTACTAGCATGGCCACAAATAAGCATAAATATGTCGCTTAGAGGGACTTACTCCATATTCCTTCCTGCCGTCCTGCCTGCCTGACTGCCACTGATATGGCCAAGAACATCGCGCTTTGAACTGGCACCGCGGGCAAGGCCGTTTTACAAACACTGCAACACAAATGTTTGAGCTTTTGGAACATGGAACTCAAGAGAAATCAGTGTTTCGAAATATTTAATTATATAAAATCGTGTTTAAAAATGTCGTTAATAATTATAAACATCAACAAGCTATTTTAACAATTTTTTGGATTAACACCTAGAAGCTCTACATTTTTGAAGAACATATATTAACTTTTTTAATAGACAGTCGTGTAAAATCTATACCTTAACCGATTCCAACCTTTTTTTTTATATTACAATTTTAAAATGGGGAGAGTGCAATAACGCCAACTCGGACTATAATTTTATAATACAAGATTACACAAATGGGCACTGTTTCACTGGCCGTTATTGCATTCATCCCTTAATGTACCTAAAACAACACGTTCTATTATTTTCAAAAAATGTATTTCTTTAAAAAGTCAGTTGTATTGATTTAATATGGTTTGTTTTTTATAGAATACTTTTATTATATCCATATTAGGTATATATTTTTTAGTCAAATGTAATAATTGGAAAAAATCTGATTACTTAAATGTACCGTCTTTTTATTTTAGAATCCAAAAATTGTTTCTCTACAGTAGTGTATCGTATCCATCCACACTTTCCCGATTCCCCTCCCCGTTATTTGTTCCATCTCTTTCTCGTTACGTTTTTGCTGTGCGTTGCATATTAAGCTGCTTTCAAATATTAAATTAACAGCGGCAACGTTGCGAAAAGCCTGCAACGTTGCATCATCAGAGCGCTGGGGATTATATTGTGTGGGAGGCTCCCAAAAGGGAAAGAAAGAAAGCAGGACACACACAACATGTGAAATGTTGGCCAAGAAGAACGGGCGTTGCATCCTGATGCAATTTTAAACGCATCAATTTCAGTTTGCCAGGGCTAAAAGCGAACCGATTTTTGCAGCTTGATGTTATTTCCGATATTTTTTTTGACGCTCTGATATACATAGATGATAATAATAACGTTTTCTATGGGCCTATGAGAAGAGTTATTCCTGTTGAAATTGGGGAATGTTCTCCGTCTAAATCAAACGATTTTATTAAGCTGGCAGCTATGCAAGTATTAGCTTTTGTCTGCCAGTTTGCTTTGGTTTTCAATGGAGAATAAAATGGAAATTTTGCATTTACATGATGGTTTATGTGTTTCATTATTGGCCGGCTCAATAAATCAAATAACTGAACTACTGCTAATCAAAGAGAAAAGCGAAAACAAAGCGAATGAATTGCTAGGCCCATAATTCCATGTAATCAAAACCTTGTTGCTTCTGTATTCCATTAGAAATAATGGATATCATTTAAGGGAAAAATTGATGGCTGGCATTTTTATTCTTGATTCACAAATATTTTTTGTAATGAAAAGGGTAAAATTGGGAAAACATTTGTCTAATTTTGGGGTGAAAATAACAGTTTCAGTAAAGGCAATAAATATTCGAATTATTAGGAAATAGGAAAACATAAAGTAAAATCAATTTATGTACAAATTTAAGAAAATATTTTATAACACATTACATACACTGATGTTTTTTATTTTAAACACATTTATTAGTTATGGTAAGGACATATCCTGGTTGGTAATTCAATTTCCTCTCCACATCCCAGCTTTAACTTTAATGGAATACATTTTTCTGCTTTTGTTCTAACGCTTCCCCTGATTTTGTATTCCACAGGGAAGTTTGGCCTGAGAACGAAGTGTTCGGTGCAATTTCCGCTGCACCGGAAGACGAGCTGCTGCTCCTGCGTGAGATTTTCATGTACAACATTACAACAGGTGAGTGAAAAAAAAACCAACTGGCAGGGAGAGAGTGAAAATATAGTAAAGTGCGGTGAAAAACAGGACAACTCCACCCATTGGTCGGGCATTTTAATTATTGTTTATTACTATGCATTATGGAGAAGCGTGTTGGCAAAAGCTCTGCCTGACCGTTGTTTTAATTAAAAATGAAAATCTGCCACTTGGCTTTTGCGTGTCATTTATCTTGCGCTGTCTGTTCCCTCGTCCTTCGTCCTTCGTCCTGGCTCCAGCATCTCGCAGTCCTGGACAGTTGGGGCCACTTCCGGTGCAGCATTTTGCATCTCCACTCTATAAATTTGGTAGCTGAAATAAGCCAAATTATAGCGCAACTTTCAGTTCTGTATGTATGTCTGAATATCCTTGTTGCATTGTCTAAGTTTTTGCAGGCCCCGTTTGGCTTTTTGCCTTCTGGCCAAGCAGCCTCGTCCTTCGGGCCACCGAAGTTCGCTTAACAAATTATCCAACAGAAATTCTTGCGCTTCATTAAAAGTAAAAAATGAGGCAGCAAAGGACGAGTATTGCCACTCCCTGGTCCCCTATCCCTATATATCTATATATATTTTCTGCGTTGTTTTCTGGCAGCCCTTAGCCTTGCCGGACTAAATGAAAATATATTAAACGCGTAATTGTTTTATTTTTTATTTTTGTTTACCCATCCTGCCAAGTGCATTGGTTTGTGAAATTCCTGTTGTTTGGATTCGTTCAATTTGAAAGTCAGCGAAGCGTTGACAATTCGCTGCTGTCTACCAGAATATTTTGTTTATTTTTGACATGACTTTTCAATTCAACCTTAGAGCACCTGAAAGGCAAAGCCACGCGATTTTGTTTAGACATTTCTAATGGCATTAGGGGTATGACAGGCATTATGTGCAATGTATTTGATAAGTTGCATCTTTGGTTCTATACATATATGTTATGTATCTTATCGCTACGATGCACTTTTCCGTTTCTTTGCATTTCGCTTTGCAGAATTTGAAAGCTGCGGTTGCACGGATAAGTTTTTGACAAGCGCTTTAAAACGCATCCATGGCTCACACTTTTTTGTCTTTTAATGAAATTTATACAATACAAGGACACCAAAGATGTCGCTGCCAACGGAAAAGTTTTCAACTTTTGCCATGCAGTTAATCGAGATTTTTGTGTGCGAAAATTTATGATTTCCTCTGCCGAGGAAGCAAACTTATCTCATGAGTTTTTGTGTTACTTATATATCAGGTTTGGTATTTGAACAAAGAGTTACGAGTGAACTACTTATTTTAAAAAGTTTATTCTTTAAAGCATTGAGAACTTTTTCATGCAAAATAAAATACATTGCCCTATTTTACATGTTAAGTGTTGGTAGTTATACTGCATAACGTTTATTATACTACAACTTTAGTTGAATAATTTATATTAATTCACAAACACTATTTTGATTATTCATTTAAACACCGCTGCATACACTATGTATGCTTAAGCATTCCCTTTGTGTGGTAAATTTAATTAAATTTCAATTTAAAGTAGCATCCCCGTGTTCCCTTACAAATAATTTGAACAATGGCCGGACAATGCCCCTTTTTGGGTGTACCAGTGGGCGTGGCAAAGGACTGCGTGGGCGAGGTGCGCATCCTTTTACTGTTTCGACTGTGTCTGTGCCTTGGAGCGCCTGCAATCCGTCCGCCAGTCCGTCCACCCGGCCATCAGTCCACATGAAAGAGTCGAATCCAGTCGCAAGCGCAGCGCTTAAAGCATTTGAAACCCTCTTTTATGTCTGCGTCATCGGTTTTTCTTTTTTAACAAACCCATCGATGGGGTTGAGCTCGTTAAGCTCCCGAACAAAAGCGTGACCCTTTCTAATAGCGACCATGGGATTTGATGGGCAGCTTAATGCCCTCCGGCCGTCAATAGATTGATGTTCAGTTGACAGTTTTCCCGGCTGCAACAATATGCATTTTACCAAAAGGCATCGAAAAAATTGTGTCCCCCCACAGCCACAAATTTATATAAAATGCTCATGCTAATGCCCCGGCCATAAAAACCGAATCAGTCCCCAAAGTGGCCATTGAATAGGACTGTGGGTGTTCGGACCCCTTGTTTTTTGCCCTCGAACATTTTATTAATTACTGGCAACCGCAAACTTCATGTAGTATGCTCCCTGCCTGTGGTTTGGCTTTAATTAATATTTTTTACGTCACTTACCCTTTGAAGTACTGTGTATATCAGTTATGATATGAAAAGAATCCAAATTAAAGGTAACACAATACTAAGCAATTTCGTAATCATACTTACCTTGAGAAAATTGACGTAATATTAAACAATAAGCTCTCTAAGTTAAAGTAACTTTATTCAATTTAAACAAAATGAGATAAAATGTTTGAAAAAACGTTGATAAATACAAAGTTTAATTCGGAAAAAATATTTCATATTGTATTTCTGTAGAACTTCTTTACTAATCTTTACTTAGACTGCTTTTAAATTCAAGCCTCGCATCAAGTATTGTCACTCATTTACAATATCAATTATTTATTTAGCCATCCAACTGGGTATAATTGAGTTTAATCGAAGTGTATCCTTCCCATTTAATTATTACACTTCATATTAAATTGGCTTTGTGTAAAAGCCCCGACCAATGGGCAAGACAAACAGCAAGTGCATTGACACTTTGCATAATTTATAACACTTGTCTGTGCACTCGTACCCCTGGCAAACATATGCAGTCCTTGTTTCAATTTCAAATTGAAATGCAAACTTAATTCCGTAGGAAAAAGAGAACATCGCATGCGAGGTGTGAGAATGCTGCATGCGAGTCTGTTTGCTTAGTTAAATCTTAATCAAGTTGCTTCGTTGATTTCGATTTGTGGCGCGCATAATAAATGAGGAGTCCTTTGTCCCGCCGCTTCCGGACCTCCCCGGCAAGCCAAATCAACGCCCAGGACTCGTACAAAAATAACACAAAAATCCACTCAAGTGTTAAAACAAGAACAACAACAAAAAAAGTGCCAAGCGCTAACGGGGACAGTGAATATATTTGTGTATATGTGTATTATTTCAAGTCCTGCCAAGTCTGTGCGCCAAGTCCTTAACTGATTTCCCAGCGCAAACAAGTTGGTCTCTCCAGTTGTCCTTGTTTTGGTCCCAAGTCCTGTGAATCCCGTGTCCTGTCCCCAGTCCCCTGATCCCCGCACTTTGTCCCGCATAAAAATACAAAGTTTATGTTATGAACACAAATAAAAACAAAAGCACACAACAAAGCTCGTCCAAGAACAACAGAAAGTGCGCAAAAAAATACGAGCCGGGAAAGGAATAAAATACAATAAAATGAAATAAAATATCCACAACAGCACATAGCAAGAACAGAGTCATTTGGCCACATCGGAACTGCACACTGAGAAAAATCAAGACATTTAATCAATATCAAAGTATTATAGTAGCTTTGGTTTTTACTTACCCTTAACTAGACACTTTACTTCAATCTATTAAATATCAAATATTCATATTTATTAATGATATTCATGATTTGATATCAACCGGATGTGATGTCTCCACTCCGCTGACTATTAGTTGTTAGTATTTTCAACAAGTTAAGATCGGAATTTTAATACTTTTGAACCTCTACATATTTAAATATATTTTTTCTTGGTGTAAGAATCCTGTCCGCCTCTTTCAGCTGTATATTTGCAAGCTGACGTGTCGTGTCTGCTGTCCCCGTTTTCCAAATCCACTGGCACAAAGAGTGCGATACCAGACGTCAACCACAACACCCATCAGCACACACATGGTATATATAGGAAACTCGGAGTTCCGGATCTGGAGGCGGATGGTCCGGTGATGACACTTACTCAATTAGGTGACTCTTCTCGACACTGATTTGCCTTTCTGCTGGCCATTTTTATTGGGTGGTTATTTTCTGCTGAAGAGACATCCTATTCGTTTACCTTGATTAGTTTAGTCATCGCTTGTGTTGGCCTTTCCTCGTACAGAATGCATTTTCAGTTTTTCAATTCTACAAATAATTCAATAATGCCTTAAGAAAAGCTAGCTTCACGTATTTTATTTATTTTGTGAAGTATATTTTCATTCGATAGGTCCAAAATGTCTTTAACGAAGTGATTTGATATGTAAAATTTGCTTTATAATATCAATTAAAAACTTAAATAACAAGTTTCATGAAAAGGTTTTAAGTTTCGATGGACTACCAAATTTGGCGCTGGATAGAACGAGATTAAATTTACCTGAATTTCCATGGCCCATGTTCGTTTAGCCTGTGTTTTTTCATTTGTCCATTTGTCTCGCTGTTTTTTTCTACTATTCATAAATAAACACACACAAACCACACCTGGGCTCTCACTTTTCTCCTGGGATTTTGGGGCCTCGCACTGCCGGCCACAGTTGGCGGCAATGACATTCAAAATATGTAATGCGAAAAGGTAACCGAAAATGTAACTTTAAATTGAAAAACAAAAAAAAGTTTGTTGGCGGGCTCAGAGACTTTACAATGCTGCTTGAAAAAAATAAAAATAAACGGAAAAACTCGAGAGCGGAATTTTACCTCTAGTAAACATAAAACGTTGCATACTTTGGGGACACTATTTCGCAACTGGGCGACAATAAAAACCAAGCAAAGCGGAGAGACCCGATAGGGGAGTTCAGGAAAATACAGGGAAATAAAGGGGACTGGGAATAGAAAGAGGTAAAGCGTGAGGCAAAAGTCATAACGAGTGCAAAACCATGAAATGAAATCGTTACCGTCCCAGCCAACACACTTGATTCTCCAGAAACACGTGGGTTTATTGGAATACCCTTATCAAACCCTGACACATGTGGATTTTATGTTGTCTTTCCTAAATCTCAAGTCCTAGCCACAAAATTCTAAAATTGTATTGATAATTGAAAATGGCAGTTTAAAATATGTATGAATAAAAAATAAATGCGTTTCCGTATTCCACAAAAGTGTTTACTAAAATCGCTTACCTTTGCTATAGCTAGAAAAAAAAAATTGTCTTATTTCTTGTTCGGGAACAAAATTACTTTTCAACTTTATAATAAATATTTGGTTGCTATTTTATGTGATGATGAAGAGATTAAGTAGATATCGTTTCTAAGAGGTATAGTTACTTTATTAAAGAAAATAAAAAATGTATCAGAATATGTTAAGCTGGTGTACAAGAATCCATAAATATTTGGTTAAAGATTGAATCTCAATTTTTTCCCAATTATATTAATAGGATTGTGAACTTTCAGCAAGGTTGAAAATACTCGCTGCAAGCGTATAAAAACTCGCGGTTTATTGTATAATGCGAACTCGCCTTTTTTACATTCGACATTTGAGGGTGTGTGGCGGTGTATGCTGGATGTCCTGGGAGTGTCACACATGGATGGGACACCCACAGGACTGCTGCTCCTCGTTCCCGATTCCCTGCTCCTGGCACGCACTTGGGCGGATGATGGCCTGGGCGGTGGCTGGAATTAAGCAATGTGTCCCCGGAGCATACTACGTTGCGTATACGTAATGTGGCCATGCTTTTTGGCGGCGCTGCATTAAAAATGAATGCAATTTAAAGTTGCCAGTGTGCCACCCCCTCGGTGTACGGCTATCTGTGTGTATTTTTTGGGTCCCAAAGCACATCAAGAACCCGCACATTTTTTTTTTTTGCATATTTATATAAAAAGCGAAAGAAAAAAATATTTAGTTTGGCTTCCGTTTTTTTTCTCTTTCGGCATGAGTGACGCTAATGGAGCACCATTTGGCTGCACTGCTCCCAAAATCAATTAGATAAAGTTTTCCCCCAGCTGTGCTCCTTTATATATAGCTGTATGGGGAAAAAATGCACATATACAGTCTCTTAAACAGAGTCAAACATTTTTCATTTCAGTTTTGGGCAGCCGCTGCAGTAAATTGCATAAAAATTAACAGTTCAATGGCTGCCCGGGCAATTATTCCATTGCCCTGCACTTTGCTGCTTTCATTTTTCCCACTTTCTCTTCATCTTCTCAAACTCATTAGGGGAAAAAGGCAGATCGTTTTTAAGTGGTCTTGCACTGAAGAAAATATAGAAATAATTATAGCAAATGATGATCTAAAAGTATATAATTATTTGTTTATTTATTATAGCTTATTTTTGTTTAATTAAAGCAAACAAGATATTTACATAAAATTGCGAACTTTCCCGCCCAATAATTTAATAAATTCTCATTAAATTGAAATAAATGTAATTGGTAATCAATTAGTTTAATTTAATTGTAGGTAAACATGCCATGTAAAAGTTAAGCTGACAATTAAAAAAGTCCTGATTTTTCTGTGTGGACAGAAAGTACTTTCAGAGCTCCACCTCTGGTTTTCCCCACCGCTCAGTGCTTATTTGGGTTAATCAGAGATAATGTCCTTCTGGCCTAGACTTTGTGGATGGCTTTGCCATCAGTCAAATGCCAACTGCATTAACTGCTGACAGGGCACTTATGAGCCAGCATGGGAATCGAAAAAAGTGGATTGCCAAGCAACTGGGCAAAATATGCCATTGCCACTGGCTCACTCTCTCACCTTTGCACCCATCAAAATGTGGGGCAAAAAAATTGATACAAAATGGCATTTCCTCATCAAAGTGTCGCCGCATGTCACAAATTTCGTTATGTTTTTATTATTTTACCATTAACCTTTTTATTGGGCACGCATTTCCACGACACCCCCCTCGATCAAATGAAGGAATTTTGACGATATTGAATGCCGGGTGTTTGTCCCGATGCAATATTGAATATTTAATTCCCGCCCATACGAATAAATGTCCAAGGGCGCATAACAATTTCTTGACATGTGCGCCGAGTTCCCCAATGTGGCGACAGTTTCTCCCATTTTTCCCCGGGTTTTCCCCGGGTTTTCCCCACTTTTCCCACTGCTAACGACATTTATATATCGAAAGAAACAAAAACGCCACAAAAGGGCAAGAGAACAAAAAGATGAAAACAGAAGGTAAAACAAAAAAAAAATAAAAAGAACCAATTGACTTTCATTTTGTCGGCCATTTTCACAGCGTCGTTTGTCCAATACACCAATACACATACGAACCTACCACTACACACACACACCACACACGTATTCGTGTACATGTGAACACTTCCTGTTGCTGAACGCAATCATCTGATTGCAGTTTCGATGTGAAATAATTGGATTTGAAATAAAAATGTCCCCTTTTTGTTGGGTCCTGACCATTTGACTTCCCCCCGGGAATTTTCCTGGGACTCCGGGCTGTGTGTATTGGCATAATTTAGCCGTGGCTTCATTCACATTTACGTCCAGCATGTGTCACTAATTTAACGTTTATTTTTATTGCCCTGCTCGCTTGGTTTGATCTTGTTTCCACTATGGGTTGTCATTCTTGATCTGGAAGATGTGCATGGATGCTTTTGTATATGCTGATAGTCGGGATAAACCTGTTCTTCAATATGGCTGTTAACATTTTTTTTTAATTTTTGGTAATGAATAACGTGTTTAATGTTTTAATTCATTTAAGAAATTATAATTTCTGTTAAAGAACAAACAATAATCACTCAAATTTTATTTTCGTTATATGAAAAATAAAATTAATTATGTTAAACGGTAACCGTCGGATTTTATTTCGTTATTAAAACAATAACCGGACTTTTAATTCGTATTAAAGTTTGCTGCGATATTTGCAGCCAATTGTTTTCCATATGGGATCGCTTAAAGTCCGTAAAAATCCGTGAAAACATAATATTATTGATTCTCCTGCTTCCTTCTTCAAATTCTGAGGGCTTTTCGTTGTCTTCTCTCCTTTCACTTAATTGATATTCTCTTTCGATGCTCAGCAATAAAGGTCTTCTTCCCTTCTGCCATCATATAAAATATAAGTAAACTTAATCCCTCAACCAAATAAAAATGCCACTGATGACGTAGTGATTTTACTCCTTCAAATTAAATTTCTCAATTTTATTATTTTCACATTTCTTTTGGTTTTATTTTGTTTGCATTAAAATTGTGTTGATTTTTTTGAGAAGATTTCATAAAATGTTTGCCATGTTATCTTTACACTTTTAATTGCTATCCATATTTGCTATATCCATAATACATTTCACTTAATGCTACAGTTATTTTAAATTTTCATACATATAATCTTTAGTTTGTTTTTATCAACCCTTGACGCTACGATTTTGGCAGCACTAAATCTAACATTAATATATATTTGGAACTCCTCCTCCAGCAGATATTTTTTGTGGAATATTCCTTGTTTGTTTGCTGGTTGGTTTGCCCCAGCATTTTTTCTGTATTTTCACATTTGGTTTTAGTTGTCTATTTACAATTACACATGGAAAATTATGCTGCAACTATTGTTTACCTTTACTTATTGGAATTTCTGCAACACGCATCTGTTTCTGAGAGCTCTCGATTTTCTGTTGTGTAATTAAAATGCTGCGCGTCATTTTGGCTTAACTAAATATTTGCTGTGTTTTGTAAATAGAAGTATTTGTTTAATAATTATTTGCTCGGCTTTACGCCAGAATGTATCTGTTTTTTTGTCATTTCTTTGTTTCTATATAATATATATTTATATATGTAACCGTACATATAAAGGTTTTAATGGCTAACGCTACAAACTGTACGTCAAATATTTGGCAATTAGTTTTTGTTGTTATTGTGGGTTTTTATCGCATTTTACTTTGATTTTCGACAAATTAAATGCAAATATTAACGTTACTCGAATTGTGTTTTCCTGGCTGTGTCGCTTTGTTCTATTTTACTTTTAAATCCTTGTTTTGTTTTGGTAAATTTTAAATACATACTCTATGGAAATTGTACATGCAATATTCAGAATTGAAATGTTAGTTCAAGTAAACTTTGCTACAAGTAAATGTTAATAACTATAATTTACAGTTTGACGTTTCAATGTACAGCGCAATTAAGTTTAATTATTGTTTGCTATCCATACGGCCGAGACGTTTATTTCGAGTTCTGTTTGCCTTCTCCCCAACCGCCGCCGACCACTTTTCGAGTCTGCCCAATTATGAACGTTATTTACGATCCCAACAACCGCCAACTGCCAACGGCCAACGGCCAATGCCCAATGGCCAATGGCCAAACAAAAGGCAACTTATTTTCACATAATTTTCTAAATCGCCCCCATTTACGGACCCGAAATGTCGTCCAAAAGCCATTTAGCAGGCAAATAATTACGTTCTGCCCCGGACCAACTTTATTAACTGCACAGAGAGACAAAAGCCGAGGGTCCCTGGCCCAGGGTCTTCTGGATCTGGATCTGGAACCCATCACATACCGAGATTGTGTGGAATGCGAGCTCCGAAAGTGTCAAATATCGAATTAACTCATTTCAGTTGGTTCTCCTCGGCTGGAAAACTTCCTAAATCTTGGCCAGCTGGCCAGTGTCATAAGCAAAAAGTCCAAAAAGGGAAACCTTCATTAAATTTGACAATGCTCCAGGACTAAATCCAACCGGACTTCGGACTCTCTGGGTCACTCAAGCCGCAGGGTTTCTTTTGTAGGCGAATTTTGTGCTGTGCTGGCAGGCCGACAAATAAAAAGGTCCGGCCCTCCTGCAAGACGCTCAAAAAATGCCCCACACTTGCTTCCACTTGGAAGTGGAAGTTCCTTAATTAAGATTTTGTGCGTCCTGGCATCGGACGAGCACTCGAACACTCGAAGGAGAAGGACCAAAGGGGCGGAAGGACTCCCCGCCAGCTCTCGGCCATCATCATCTAATCCCACCCAACCGGGCGTGGGCTGTTGGTCAGCATTACTTTAATTGTTGTTCGGAGCGCTTTGTCGGGCATTTCGCTTTTGTGGCCGAAAATAAATCCTTCTGAATTGCTTAAGCGGACTCTGCTTGAACGCCTTCCAACCTCCCACCCCGAACAAAGTTTTGTCTATCTGCACTTGGACAAAATTAGGTATCGAATTTTAAGTTTTAAATTTAAATTGATTGCTCACACACTTAAAAGACAATTTCAAGATATCTGGGTATTGTAAAATAATTCCTATTGTGTGCTGTCTATTTTATATATTTGAAAATCTTAACCAGTGGTCAACAGCAGCAGCGCAGGTGGCCCGCGGGATTGGAAACGCTTTCACCGCTGCACTCCGCGACCACTGATAAAGATAAAAAGATACATTTTTAGATGATTTAATTTTCTGTTGAAGTATAATGCATTAAACTTTTCAATTGAAAAACCATGTTAATAAGTTAATAAAACAAGGAAAATTATTTTAAAATACTATAATAATTGATATAATGTAAAAATATCAAAAGGTTTTAAGCACATGCATGTAGGATTAGTTATTCCATGAGCTAAGTAAATCCCTTTCTAGATATATTTAAGTCCATAAGAATTCATTATTTTTCTGAGTGCTTTCTAACCCGAATCTAGCTCTCTCCACTTCACTTTCTCCGACTGTTTCCTGTTGCTGTCGGTTGTGTGCACGCGCCTTCTTCTTGTATTCCAATTACAAAGCCACAAAAAGTTGAAAAAGCTGTGCAATGACTGTGGTTCGTCCTTCTGTAGGAGGAGGTGGAGGTGGTGTGTTCACATCTTCAGTTCTGCTCAGTTCAGCTCAGTTCGGCGTAGTTCGGTTTAGTTCAGTGGTTGGGGTCGCAAGATTGTTGCACAACTTTTTATCGTGTCTTAATGTAATTGTTGTGTTCTATGTTCGTTCAACGTTCCTTTGGCCATTCCCCTAACCATTTTGCCACCCCTGGAGATCCAGCCGCGTGTCTTGTAATTTGATTTGCTGCCACATTATTTTGATGTCCGTTAGATACATGTGCATAGCCACATAGCCCCCAAATAGTTTTACAACATTTCACTTTTGGCGTGGCGGATTAGATGTCTGGCCATTTGGCTGGATTTACACCATATGTTGTGTTGGTCAATTTGTAAAATGAGGTTAAGTGCAGGGCCGATTCTAAGGGAGGGTTTCCCCCAGCATCTTCAAATGGGGTGAAGAATGCTAGATGCCGGCGAAGATAGCAAAAAACACTTCTACCATCCCAGAGGGTGGGTGGAAATTGTCGAAGGGACAGAGGCGAAACTTTAATTAGATTGCAATTTAAACTCTGGCATCTGAAGCAGCCGGAAAAGTGGGTTAAGTTCTTGCCAAGCATCGAACTTAGGAGAACAGGAAGCCTTAAAGGGTAATAAACACAAGAAGGAAAATACTTGAAAGTTGAAAATTCGAAAGTGAGGTTGGGAGAAAATTGAATAGTAAAGTTATACACATAACACAAGTCAGTATAAGAAGTATTAGAATTATATATTTCCGAACTCCTTTTCCCAACTAACTACCAATTTGGATGAAATGATGTCCCTGCTCAGCGTCCACAACCATATTAAATTTACTCTCAGCCAATTTCCTTCGATTTATCCGCCTTGCTCAGCATCTGCTGGCACAACTTCTGATTACTGAATTGGGTCTGTCATACACTAAATTGTTATTTAATACTTGATCGATATTTCATTTTTATATGCATGACTATCAAAACACTTAATCTTGGCAAACGGACAGGCACTTATATAAAGTTAACTGGGCCGCACACGGCGGTCTCTTGGCCAGTAAACTGACCCAAATACGGCCACAAGATGGACATCGACTTTGGTTCGGATGGCTCGTAAAAACTTTGCTGGCGTTGGCTATTTGGCTCCTTGGCCATTTCTCCACTTGGCCTGGCCGCTTGTCTACGCTCGTCGCCATGCCGCCATTGCCCGGTTACATGCGGCATATACGAAACAGGAATTTATGACAAATTGTTGCTGCTAACCGAATCGCTAAGAGGCCTGCAACGTGTGGCCACTGAGCCATCATAAATCAAGCCAGGAGCCAAGGAACTCAAAATAATATATATATAGACATAAAGCTGCTGGCATTTATGTATCCCTTTTTGGAGTTCACTTGAGAGTTTTATTTTTAACCTTTTAGCGTCCTAAAAATAGGCGAAAGTACTAATCCTCAATGGTATTTCATAGTCATTAGCAGACAAGTTGCTGAACTTTTTGAAAAGCATACGAAATGGGAATTATCTAACAGATGTGTACATAAAGTGGTAGCCGACTTTAGAAGAAATGCCTTGAAAATATGTTAAGGGCTTTAAGGGCTTTGTAATCTTTTCGTTAACAACATTGTATAGCCACAACAATATTCTTTAATTGAATATGATTAACTCTGAGTTATTTTGAACACTGAACTCTTGATAACTAGATAAGTATTGATTTTTTAAAGTATATCTTAGCTTTTTGACTCGTTTGGGTTGGTAGTTGGCAGCTGACGATTGTCGGTTGGGCTCCATTAAATTTTACATTTTTACTCTACTGAAAGGGCGCATATTGTCGCTGACCAAAGACGGTTTGTCACCAGATGCCCAGCCTCCGCGAACTGGGGGCCATCAGTCTGCTGCTCACCGACTTGATGGCCGCCGCCGAAGAAGGTACCGCTGCTGTGGTGCCGCCCAGATCGGTGGCAGCCACTCGATCTGTACGGATTCCAAGATTACTACTCCTGCTGCCCAACAGTTCCATGGGTAAACTGGGCAGGGTGGATGCAGTTGGACTACTGGGCGCCATCTCTATGTAGTAGCTGTCATCTCTGCTGGGCGAATGCAGGCTACTGCGACTGCTGCCCGACGAGGAAGCGGTGGATGTGGTGGTGGAGGAGCTCTTGTCCGCCAGTGATGAGCTGTAGAATTGCTGGCATCGCTGCTGTTGCAGCTCACGAGCTTGGAGATTGTGCAGCGGGGAGCTATAAGGAGCCTCTCTCCGGGTGCTGTGATGCCACTTTTGCAGGCGAGCCGGGTCTCCAGAAGAATTCACAGATCCCTGATAGTGCAGGAAGCTGTGGGCATCATCGGTTTCGTTAAGATGCCTCTGATGATGCGGTCGCAGTTGCCCAGATCGATTGTTCCTCTGCCAGGGCAGCTCACAGCGATAGACATGTGCCAAGCCTGCTAGTAATACAATGAATAACACGCAGGCAACCAGCAACATGACACCAGGATGATTTCCCGTGAGATTGTGAAGGCTCTCCTTCCTTTGATCCATCAGATGTTCTGGTTTCGATTCGCTTTTTAGCTCCACATAAGCTTTTAGCTGGGCAAAGGTGCTGAGTTCCTCTGGAGAGGCCTCCCTTGGAGTGTTGACACTACTATGTTGATGCTGCGGTGGCGATGGATTCAAGGTGGCTCCTACTTCCTCAACCTTTTTTACCGCATGTTTGGTGCTGTAGGTCATTTTCTTGATGCTCAGCGATGGCTTCTTTTTGTGGCTTTTTGGTGGCGACTTGGAGTCGCCGTTTATTGCTTCCTCAGCCGCTGACTGGTGCCTTTCCTGATCCGTCGACAGATGATGTTGGCTGGAGTCCAAGACTTCCGCATCCGCATCCGCAACGGTGGCCGTTCCGGGTAGCAACAACTGCTCGGCGTCCACCAAAAGGACATCGCCCTTGTGCATCAGCAGCGGTGTGCCAATCAGATGTCGATCCTTAACGTGCAGCTGCAATGTTGCATGTTTGTGCTTCGGTGTTGCCACTTGACCGGATGTGTTGTCCCCCGGTGTCGTTGGTGGTGGGTATTTTAATAAAGTCTCCTGTGCCTTATCGCTTGGCATTTTGTCAGATTTTTTACCAGCCAAAATTGTTTGTGGCACTTCAATTGCTGGTTCAGCCGATGTTGCTGCTGTTTTTGTGGCACCGCTAATGTTCGCTGGCTTGTAGGAATTTATTGCTGTTGTTGCTGCTGTTGGTGTTGCTGTTGGAGTTGCTGATGTTGCTGCTGGCGTTGCCAAAATGGGAACCGCTGTTGTTGCCTTTGTCTGGTTAAAACTTGGCAGGTTCTTTGCTGGCATTGCTGTTGTTTTGGCCGGCATGCCAGGCATTTGTTGCCGCTGCTGCAGTTCCTCTAACGAAGTTGTTTCTGTTGGCCGCAAAGTTTTTGTGGTTAACTGGGCAACGCTGTTGCCAGCTGATTGCATTGCCGATGTTGCTGTTGGGTTGCCTGGTGTTGCTGTTGGGTTGGCTGCTTTTGCTGTTGGGATTGCTGCTGCTGCTGCTGCTGCTGATGTTGCTGCTGGTGTTGCTGCTGTTTCTGTCGTATGTGTTGCTGCTGTTTTTTCTGCTGTTGCTGCCGTGTCTGCTCCCTTTGACTTTTTAACTTTTGACATAGTTCTCGGCGTTGTTGTTAGTGTCTCTACTGCACTTGTAAGGCTGCAAGAAGGTGGCTTTGTGTCATCTTCCGGTTTCCTTTTGCCGCACTCCCCTCGTCTGTTGAAGTTCTCGTGAAAATTGTGGAACTGCAGATATTCCGTCTTCAGGTCTACCCGCCCACTAACAATCCTCCCATTTGGCTGACCCACATCCTCTGACCTGCAAGGACTGGCCCACTCGGCAATTCCCAGCAAATCGCTGCATTTGATAGGATTGTCCTCCAGAAGGAGATCCCTCAACTGGGGCAGTGTGTGCACTATTGATTGGCTAACGCTCTCCACGCCAGAAGATTGCAGATTCAGGGTGAGCAATTTGGGCAGTGAAAGGGCGGGCAGAAAGATCAAACGATTGTTGGACAAATCCAATGTCTGCAAATTGACCAGGCCAACGAAAACCTGAGGCGGTAGCTCCATTATCTGATTGTGCTGCAGGAATAGGTGCTCCAACGAGGTTGGCAGGCTACTAGGTACTCGCATAAGAAGATTGTGATCCAGGAACAGGGATTCGAGGAGCTCCAGTCGCCCCAGGGCATCGTCCTCCACTTGGGCAATGCGGGATTGCGAGAGATCGAGGTACTGCAGCAGGGGATAGCTGTCCATATCGCCACAATTGATTGCCTGTAAATTAAAGGTATAAAGTTATAACTGTTGAATATACATTTTGTGATGCGGATAAAAAATTATGCGGAATGTTGTAACTGATAAAAACTAAATAGTAAAAATAAATATATGGATATTAAATTAAACATTTTGAAATTGGTTTTGCATGATTAAATTATAAAGTAATTGAATATTATGTTTCAAAAGTATAACAGAATATTTGAGCTATTAAAATCCAACAACAGTTTTTCGAAAATGGACCACAAAGGGTTACGTACGACAACTTTTATGATTTAATCCCCGTCTAGCCGCTGACTTTGCGAGCACTCAAGAAGTTATTGTTCTCGGCGAAAGTCTGAGGAAATTTGATTAGTGGCTGACAAAGAGGGAAAGTGCCAGATGCATAGCCCCATGCGACATTGTTTAAAAATTAACTTAAATCTGCCATTATAATTACTTCAAAGGACTCGACAGCGACGGCTAATGCGAACTTGCCCCTTTTCGCAATCCCTGCGATGCCTGAAATGCCCGGGGCGGTGCTCGTCTGGCACCAAAGTAAACATAGACGCGACTCGTTAAATGAAACGAGTGCCACGCAACCAGGAAGCCAGACAGCCTGCCGTCGTCTCTGTCCTGGGGCCACTGAAGAAATGAAAGTATGATGGCACAGGGATTGGAGAGCCGGAGGTGGAATACGGGCAGGAGATTCGGGGGCTCAGGATGGGCAACCAGCGGCCCCTAAACGCCATAATTTGCCATGAAAAGGCTGCGTGTTGACTGCCGATAAAGGCAGTGGCAAAAGGCAGTCGGCCTGGCCCGGCGAACAAATTAAAATGGCTTGGCAACAAAGGCACCCGGGAGCAGTGACGAGCCACTCCAGGAGCAGGAGGAGCAGGAGCAGCAGGATTGGCAAAAGCGACTGCACAGATAGTTGGCTAGGCCACTTGAAAAAAATCTAGGTCATGAAAAGAAATATATATTCATAAAATAACTACAAGTACCATTAAAAAAAAGGGGGATTAAATCGGCAGAAAAAACAGTTGACATCGAAATCTGAAATCAAATGCTTACAATGGCTGAATTGGTTCAATATAAAAAATTCAAAAAACATAATAATACTATAAATAGCTTCTTTGAAAATACCTAAAAGATATAAAAATAGAAAAAAAAAAAAAAAAATAGTTAAAATAAAAGAAATGATCGGAATACATTGGATATTTATTGTTATAATTTTATTGCAGAACATTTAATCCCTGCTTGAATGCCCCATTAAAATGAAAGTGTTTCAAGTGTACTTCTAATTCCAGCTCCTGTCTCAGCCGTCTCAGCTGCACGTTGGCTGTTGGCTTAAACGTGATTATGCTTATGCCAATTATCCTTATTTTATTAATGCCCAGGCCCAGGACCGGGCTGAGGCTCCTGCTACTGCTATTGCTCCTGCTCCTGCTCCTGCCCCTGCTACTGCGCCTGCTCCCCCCACTTCTCCCGGCAGCCTGGGAGCCTTTGTCTCTGGCCCTAAACAGCTTACGAAGCGGTATTTTTGCACCTTTTATGGCTTCCGCCATAATCGACAGAGCGACAAAGGCGGCGGCAGCCTCAATTTATGCGCCGCATTTGTTTGTCTACACTTGAAGCCGTTTAAGGATAATACCTGGGTGAAACGAAGCCTGCGGACCTGCTGAGCTTTATGCCCATAATGCAATCGGGATTGTCTATTTTTGTGCCCCCTCTAAATCTGTTTGCTGTTTTTTCTGTTTTTCTGTGTGTTTGTAAGTGTTGGCAATCTGAGGAGTAACGCTAATCTCCAGCTCGTGTTGCTGCTTATGTCAATCAAGTCCACAGGACCTGTCCGATTCCTCCCCTATTCCAAGTATATTCTCCTAGTCCAGTTGGGAAACCTTCTCCATCGCCCCTTCTCATTGCTTTTCTTTCCTTATTAAGACTTGAGCGCCCATTCCATTATTTTCCCTTTGTTTTCCACTCGCATTTGTTGAAAAGTGGGAAGTGCACTTTGCTATTCCATTGTGTGGCCACATTGTGTCTTAATTACGTTCTTAACTGGACTTGAGTGGCGTGTCCTCTTAGCCGGACTAACAGCTTAACAATGCCTGCAACTGCCACTCAAGGAGAATACTTTTCTAGCCTCGTCCTCATCGCGCCTAACGCTCTAAATTGGATTATTCGCAGGAGATTATTAGCTATAATATCCCATTTCATTTATATTGCTTTACAGGGAAAGTGTTGTTGGGAATTCAATTTTAGCTACCTATTGTAATATGATACCAATTAAGAGTTTTTTTTATATCGCTTGATAATCTCTTAAAATTTATACTCGTCTTTATGTATTCGACTGGAAAATACCAGGACCATAATTCACCAAACAAATGTATAATTTCCTAATGTTCTGCACCTATGTTCTATCTTTCTATTAGTTATGAAAAATATGGGTATTTTTAAGAGGAATTAAAATATCTTGCCATATCAAAACCTTTAAAAATCAATATTCCAACCAACTGGTTTCCAGATAAATTCAATGTCCACAGAATCAATAATATAAATTTCCTGTTTTTATGTAATAGCTCCCAGTGCTAAAATTAACACCACATACAACTTTACAGTCTCCCTCCTCTTGCTTCCTCTTCCCACTTCCGCACCGAAGGCGGAAGCAAAAGAGAGCCGCACAAAATGGCTGAGGGGGAATAAAATTTAAAAATAACAAAGTGTAAATCATACGCGTGGTAAGATTGCCTTGCGGTTGCTTCGCCTGGTGAGTGGGTGGGTGGAAAATCACGGGGAGAAAGCGGGGAAAATTCAGGGGTCTCAGGAAAACGCACTCAAGCACGCAGCACGGAGCACAGGCCACATAACAGATGCTAATTAATGGCGGCTGTGGCAAAGGAGCCACCATAATGGAGCCTTCTGCAGGATGCAGGATCCGAGGACTGAGCACTGAGGACTGGAACTGAGTCTGAATCTGAAGCCAAGGACAAAGATGGCAAGTGTCTGTCGGGAATGTGCCGTTAATTGCCGGCAAATGCGTCGAATTGCGGTTCATTGGCTTGCTCAGCTCGGGGAGTCGAGTTGGTAATTTATCGATCAAAGCGGAGCGTTTCCCCCAACACTTTTCTTCCTACGTTTCTAAAAGTCAATATAAGGGGGACTATTTTTATTTCTGACATAAGCCCAGATCTATTGTTCAATAACAATGAACAGTGGGTAGAAATTATGTTTAAAACATTCAATAACTATTTTAAAAATATAAGAAAGCATTACATTTTAACCGAACGACCTATAATAATAACTACTATATAAAAAATTATTATTTGGTTAAGTCCAGTTGGTAATTTATCGGTTTTAGCACAGCTTTTCCTCAACATTTTTAGTACCTTTCGCGGTACCAAATTTAAATGTTTGTGCTCGAAAAATTATTCAGTAAAAATTACAGTAAAAAAACATAATATGACCCATATACAATAGCTATTTTTCAAATATAACATAAAATGCCAAATTTTAACAACATTAATTATCCAACATAATTTAAGATATCATTAAAATATTTAATATCTTAGTTTCATTCACTTACCTTGAGCCAGTTGTCGGCCAACTTGAGAGTCCTAACAGATTGGGCCAGAGCTGCGGGAACCTGGCACAACCCCGTACCGCTGGCATCCAACTCCTTGAGACTCCAGGAGGCTACGAACTCCTGCATGGCCACTCCCACTTCCGGATTGTAGGCAATCGATAGGCTGACCAGATCCGGAATTCCCTGCAGAGCTCGTATGGCAGAACCACTCAAGCGGTTATGGGACAAATCCAGATGTTGCAGGTTCGGAAGAGCCAGAAATGTTTCGTAGTCTATGTCCGATATATTGTTGTGACTGAGAATCAATGTTTGTAGCTCCAACAAATTGTAGAACGACTCCCGGGAAATGTTTATCAGTTGATTGTGGGCCAAGTTGAGATTTTTCAGCTTGGGTAATCGCTGGGTAAAGAAGCTCGTGGAAATGTGGCTAAAGTTATTGCAGGAAAGATCGAGTGTTATGAGGGGAAGTGATTTATTGGTGTCAGCCAAGCTCAGGGGTATAACCTCCAGGGAGTTGTTGCCCAAATCCAGTTGCCTCAGCTGATTGAAGTTGTCCAAACTAAGGCTTTCGAGCCGATTGCTACTCAGATCCATGGCGGTGATCACCTGGAAGTCGCCCTTCCACTGACCATTAGTGCTATTGAAGGTTTTCAAGTCACGGTGGGTGAGATTCAGCTTGTTCGCCGGAGCATTTAGTTCCAGCTCCCTTTTGTGGCGCCTCTGTTGGTATCGCAACTCCCCCCGAAAGCTGGCCGGTTCGTTTTCGTCCCTCAACATCCGATGGATGCTCTGGTAGCTGAGACCCACATTCTGCAGAGATAGCTGCTGCTCCTCCCTTTCGGCGGCCAGGCGGGATGGGGTGGGCACTTCGAGGGGCAGGTGGGCCGAAACCACCAGCCTTGTTAGCCATGTCCAGGCGAGGAGTAGGACCAGGCCTAGATCACAGTGTTGGTTCACGATTTTCACCATTTTGCGCCCCACTTTCAACCGTTCTGGGTTTTTTTGTGCCTTAAAAGGTTACGTTTTTCTTGTTTTAGTTATTTTTTTTTGGTTCGTTCCGGCTCTTTTATTTCACTTGGAATTTATGCTCGGTACGTGAGAACGTTTAACGTTCAATTTTGAATATGGCTGCTGGCTCATTCATTTCCTCGTTCATCGGACTCGCCTGGTTATCCTGGTCCTCCGGGGGCGTCACGTGCGCGCCTTTTTGGCCAAACATGTGACAAGTGTCGGCGGCAGTCAGAAGCGGAAGTTGCCCGAGGGCAATGGCTGCGTTTCCGGTCCGGCGGCCATTGCTCAAGCTGCGTGCCCGAATTCCATCGCACACAGATGCTGATGCTGATGGTGATGGTGAATTTTTAATTAAATCAACTTGATCATTCTATTCCGGGTCGTCTGTTATTGTTTCCCCCCTTTCAATTCAGCGCTCTGCAATTGTTTTACAATTTTAATTGCGCTCCTTTGTGTTTTGTTCGGAGTGTTTTTTTTTTGTGTTTTTCCCCTCCGTAATGCTAATTGCTGTTGAACAAAACGCAACTCAACTCGAGCAAATGTCAATTAAAAAGCGAGCATTCCTGCTACTCCTGACGCCCCTGGTTTTGGTCCTGTTGTTGTTTTTAGCCAACTGTTGTCACATTACAATGCCAAGTGCTCCCCTGGCGTCGTTGTCGTCGCGTGCTTAAAATCTGTAAAAAAACGTGAAAAAATTGCTTGTAATTACGCTCTTGTTGGCTGTGTTGTGCTGTGTGTGTGGATGCAAAAAGGTGGCAAAAGGTAAAAAACTTGCTTTTAAATATCTCTCTACCTTCCCTTGGTTTTCGTTTTCTTTTCTTTTCTTTTCATCGCATTTTAATTTCTACTTTGGCTTTACGACATCAGAGCGCTTTGGCAGTTGCCTTTAGTGTTATTTTTATGTTGATTGCAGCTAATGAAATTATAATTTCAACACGCCATGGTATTCGCGATGGCAGATATTCTCAAATCCTGTCAGCCGCTTGCCACTAAGTCCCGGTAATAAACCCCAGCTAACCGCTTGGGCGTATGTGTGTGCTTGCCATAAATCATTTAACTGGGTCATTTCATTTCCGGCGTAGACAAGCGACAGGAAGGCCACTGAGCAACCCAACTGTCAACTGACAACCCACAGCAGCTGGCCCCAAAACGAGGCAAATTTGATTTACTCATTGCCGGCCTAATGACGCTCGAATGTATGCTACGCATTCTGGCCTTTCTTGTCCTCGTATCCCAGGAGTATTTTATACTTGCTTCCCTTTTTTTGGGCTTGGACACCCAATCCTGGTAAATTAATTTGTCAATGTCTACTTAAAGTCGAGCATGGCATTTTGATAACCCAAGAGCGAGGTATAATAACTTGTTTGGGAAGATTGCAGTTTATTGATGGATGGTTTGGAAAGGCGATTGAAAAGTTATTAAATGCCTTTATGATTATATAATACTGCTGGATTTTGTTTTTTTATGAAATAAAAGCTTGATATTAATATATTTACAAATTCAAAAATATCTTCTGTATATAAAACATTATTTTTTAAGAATTTAAGAAATACAAAATATCATTTTAATTCAATGATTTTCCAGTTTCCAAAGCTCACCGAGCATACCAATTTAATAAAAATGAAGCAATTTAATATTATAATATTATTTGTACATGGTTTCCTTGCCATTACACACAAAAATGTTGAACCACATGCCAGAGACTTTTATATACAAATTCAAATACGGGGAAAAGGCCTTGACTGGGTTTACGTTAAATTTATTGACAAATATCATTAAGGAGCTGGCGTTTCATTTCATCTGCTGCCGTTTGCTTACATAACAGTAAAATTTGGGCCATAAGTTTGGCGACACTCAGCCACCCATTCCGCCCCCTAATACGTAACACCCCCAGACGTTCAATTCAGCCAGATATTCAGACGGGCAGAAGTACGCAAGTCAATTGACATGAAAGTCGATTTCAAAACCAGCAACAAATGGGGGAATATCAACAGCAGCAGCAGCAACAACGTGAGCTGTCTGTTTGCCAGGAGAAGATTGACGCATCCCACAGTTTCTCGGGGGGTGGTGTCCTTTATTTGAAAGGGGGTTAGGGGGTTCCAAGGGTGCCTGTCAGTTTATTTTATGCCGGCTTCAAAATAATTTGCAAATTGCTGTGCCATATTTTTCTGGTACTTCTGGCATGTATTTTATTTTCAGACATTAGCGAGGGTTGTTTGCTGAAATATGCCAGCGACTTTATTGCATATTTATATGTCAACCCCACCGCCTTTGTGTTCTTTAGGTTAGTGCATATTTTTGTAAGTTAATCAAATGCTGTGCACAAAGCAAATAACTTGCAGGGCTGCAATGTTGAAGTACATTATTCGGAGATGCAAATGCCAGGAGAGCACAAAGGACGAAAAACTTTCGCAAAAAAATAAGTCCAGCATATAAACGAAAAAGTATAGTAACTTCCGGAAGCCGATTTCCATATTCTCTTTCAGTAAATGGTATAATTTCTTTTGAAATAAAATGTTTAATAATGTATAAGGAAGACAAAGATAAATTTTAATTATAAATAAACATATTATAGATACCATTTTTGGCACGCAACTTATAAGTAACTATAAGTATTTTTGAGATTTTACAAAGTTTTTAATTTTCCACAGTTGTTCTAAAAAAATTATATACATCGCTCCCAAGATATACAGACATCTCATACCCTCTGCCAGGATATAAAAAGGAAGCTGCTTAAATATAGCCAAGGCGCACTCACTGGGAAAGCTGAAATTGGATTTTGCATCCCCCCCTGTTTTTCCCAGAGCGCCCAGCATACGTCTGTGATTTATTTTAAACGTATTTAGATGCCCCGAACCCGAATCCGAATCCCCGAACCCAGCATGGCTTTATCAACGGATGCAAATGCAGTTGACGGAGCAAGGACATGGCCACATGGCAGTCCTTCCATTCCTGCACCAGTGCATTTCATTGAGTCGCTGCTTTTTTCCTTTGCAACTGCTTTTTGCTTCAGTGGTGCGCTCAATGGTGCAACAAAACACACACATACTCACAGAAAAGTATCTCTATGGCAGTCGCGGCTGGTTGCATTTACCCAGACACGCTGGCGTATACGTAATGCGCTGCATTTACTCCTCTATCGCGCTCGGTGCTTTATTTGTATGGAAATGTTACTGCTCACTGCTGGCCCGAGCGGTGTCTTTGTGCTTGGATCTTCTTTGCCCGGCACTAACGGCATGTTTATTGTTTAAGTGCGCTTCCTGCGCTTCTTTCAATGCATTTGCCCCCCTATTTTTTCTCATCCTATCCCTTTGCGCCCTTTTGTTTGCTGTAGTTTTAATAAACTTCCGCTTTACCCTTGGCTTCATAGAGATCGCCTTGTGTGAGCGACATGCCATCGATGCTGGTGCGCTAGTGCACTGGGAAAAAAATGTACTGCATATTATAATATATCATAAAAAAGTACTCAGTAAATTTGATTGATAAGATACCATACTATGAAGCTACCTCTTTCTATAAAATATTTTAATGAACATTTTTTTTATTACTGGATTTCGGCAAAGAATTTCCTGCTTCACTGCAGTTTCTCTTTATTCTGTTGTATGAAATAATTTTAAATTTTGTTTTGCTATTTTCCACATTATTTTTCCAAGTGTTCGGGAATTTGTGCGAGTCAGCTATCCTGCAAAAACCCTGCAACCCAGCATCTGTGTCAATGTCAGGCACGTGCGGGCACGTGGATATGCATGTGGGACTTAAACTGCTTCTAGGTCTGGCATCTTTAAGCAAAATGTCCAGCACTTGGCGAACAATTTGCCACGACACTTGTTCGATTTTCAGACATCGATTTGCTTTTTTATCGGCTGCGCATAAAAGTTTTCAAATTAAAGTTTATTTCTGGCTTTCGACTGTCAGGCTGAACGAGCTGGCAATTTGGCAGCAGCATCAGTTCGACGGCCTAGACTGTCTAAAATATTGGCAGACAAAGTGGGTGGAAGGAAACCCATATCGATAGCGAAAATATCGAACAAACTGTTGAGGTGCAGGTAGGGTCTGAAATGTGAGCCTACTTAAAATTGGTTTCTTTTCATGTTTCGCAAAAAAGTTTAAGTTTTGTTTAAATTGATTGACTGAACTTTTCTCTGCTTTAATTTTTGGTTTTAAACTTTTTCTATCACAAACTAAAGTCTAGTCTTTATGTATATTTATAAGTATTTTAGTCATATCGGGTATCTTACTATTCTATATCAATCCTTTCTTAAATTCTTATACAAATATTTTTTAATATTCTTACAAAGCCTTGTCAGATCCCCAAGGATATTATGTATGGCCTTGTACTGTACAAGTTGCTGGTTTTCTAGACAATATATGAGGCCTACAATATCAACGAGATTTGTCATTCCCATCAGCGGGAGATTTCTGGGGAGCACATGTCATTGACTTCCGTTCCGTGAATTCTGCCGCCATGTTGTGCTCCTTATTAATGCCCTGCGGTAAAAAGGGACCACCCACCCCGGGAAAACCCTGGGAAAACCCCACCCACTGCCCATCCCAAGCAACCAAAAACACATAAGTAAAATCTGTAATAAACTTGTTGTTGTTCTCCCTGTCAGTGGGTGAGTGTGGGGCCTTTATTGTTTTATTTGTGTGCGTCCTTTCAGGGAAGTTTTTATTTTGTTTTTCCTTTTATTTATTCTTTTTTTTTTGTAGTTTTCCTTCTGCTTTTATTTGTTAAATTGTGTTGTGAAAAATCGCTGAAGGCTCAGGGCCGCCACAACAGAACTTGGGCCTCTTGTGTATGTTTATTTGGTCGGTTTTTGTTCCGTTTCGTTCTATTTTTTATATATATTTTTGGGGTATTTGGGTGTTTGTGTGCTTGACTTCGTCTTGGGCTTTATTTTGGTAGCCCAATTTTGGTTTTGCTCGCAGCAGCTTATCTTCCCTGGGACCTTGAATGCGGCAAAAGAATATTTGTGATAAATAAAAAAAGGAACTCTGATGGTTGGATTGGGTTTTCCGTGTGTGGACTGGCATGGGTGCACTCATTTTTATTATCTTACTCATATTTTTAACCCCTTTGTCGTGGCTTAGTTTGGTTCTGGCAAAGCTTTTTATGAAATTGAAAAACTTTTTCAATAACTACGCATAAATTGTTGGCCGCCCACTCCATTGTTCGATTACTGAAAGTATAACCATCTTTCAGGCCCATTTTGGCCAGCTCTTGGGCTGGAATATTACTCGTAGTTAATATAGTAATATGAAATGACCTCTTAGCAATGCGAAAACCAATTCCACTTTGGGTCAACAGCCCCAACAAATTGTGTGGCTGACAGAGACTGAAGTGCTCCTGATTCGCAACCACAGGCGCTCATATTTCCTTGTCCAGCACATAAAGTGACACAATGATTTTCTAATAATTTGCCAAATTGCCTTTGGTTGACCATTAAATCTGAGATACGTGTCTGTGTGATAGCCGGATTATGTTCACACAGATACTCTCGTTGCCACGCCCCCACGCCCAACGCCCCCACATGTCTGAGGAGCAGTCAGCTAGACGAAATTCTTCTGGCCAGGACATAACTCGAGACTTTTGGCAGCATCCTTCGCCTCGAGTGTGGTGTCATCGAGTTTCGCCCCCTTATCATTCTTCGCCTTCTTTTGGCCCCTTAAAGCCGAAGTCCTTAAAGTTCTTTGCCCAGAGGGCCATAGAAAATCGTGAAAATAAATCTGTGACTAGTGCAAAATCAATAACTTGGCTTGGCTGCGTTTTTCCTTCCGCCCTTTCAAGTGGTTTCGTATTGCAAAGCAGAATCGAGAAATAAAAAAATAAAATAGAACCGAAAAACTGCACCAAAAATGTACTCGGATTAGGTGTCGTCGACTTGGCCCAGAGCCATTGTTCTGTTTTTCCGGAGGAGATTTTCGGTAGCGAAGCGGATGATACTCTTGAAAGTGTGCTTGCTATAAATTGGTGGTGGCTTATGAGAGAAATTGAGAGCTATGCAGCTTACTTTGTGATAATATTTTAAGAGATAAAGGGGAAAATGCTTTAAAATATATGTATAAAGGGGAAATAATTGTATAATCCAGTATGAATAGGTAGCATTTAAGAATAAATCATAGAATACATTTAATCCAATATTATATGTAATGTTTAAGGTAGTCCTAGGATAAATCTAATCAAATATTATATTGTGGAAAGTAGACCGAAGCTTACTTAAAGTTTCTTCAGTATATTTCCCAACATTTTCTATGTTTGTGTTTAAACTAGGTAAATATTTGTGTGTATAGCTCTTGAGGCGATGAGTGCCAAAAATAGAGCAAAATCCGAGCAGTTAAAGTAGATTTCTGTTTGTCCTCGCCCCTCGACATCACTGAATCCCCATCTGCAAATTTCGTCTGCTATTTTGATTGTGGTTGTCAACGGCGCTTGTTTGCCCATCCTCCTGCCGGCTGTGTCGTCAACTTTTGGCATTTTGTGTCTTTTAATTTTCATAGCTGGCGGGCGCTGGTTTCGGATCCCCTGACAGATTGGCTGCCCGAGGAAAACTCAGCTCTCAGTTCTCAATTCTTAGTATTTGCCCGACTAACAAGTTCTGTCATTGATATGCGGGGGACTCTTGCGAAACAGGAAACGGAAGTAGAACTTAAACCCCAGTTGCTTTGACAATTAGCGCATGTGTCTGCGCATAAATCTGCAGGGCGGGCAATTTATCAGGCAAGACGAGGCACTTGTCAGTAATACGCGCCATTTACATTAACGCACATTACGCTCAATTTTTCGAGTATCAAATTATGGCAAAGCTCTGGGGCTCCGGGGTTTCAACAAAAGGCAGACGGCAAACTTTAAATTTTTACGACATCATTTCATGGGCCACAAGGCAGAACCCAGCCAACGAACCTCGGCCCACGAACCCTTAACGATTGTTGTTCTCTCTCTGCTCAACTTCAATGATAATTTGCCAGCTCCACCCCCGGATTTTCCCGGGGTCCTGGCAAAAGGAAAAATATTACACGCATAACTGTCGTACATTTTTTTTCGTTTTTCTTGTTGTTGTATTGTGCGAGTGGGAGACTCTTGGCCCGTTTTGTCTTCGGCGCTGGAAAACAAAAATTAGGCCATTAAGGCATTTACCAAATGCTTCGTGTCCCCGGACTGGCCTGGTATTTTCCACTAAACAGGGATGGCTCCTTCTGGGGGCGTCTTTTTGTGAAATTGAAATTAATGTGGCGGAAATCACAAGTTGAGCACGAAACGCGGCCTGCAAGGGTTCATTCGTGCCATTTAGGAGGAGCACTTGAGCCGCTTGATATATGCTGGTAATTCCCGTTGTGCGCCGATGATTAGACCGGCAATTAGTGAATTAGCATACGAAATATGTCTAATGCGTTTCAAATGAGGCCTGTCACCCACCCAAACAGCGGCATCTTTTAATGGGTTTTGTGGGAAATTATAAAATCATTACACATAAACTCGTTTCTATAAATCATGTGCTTCGGAAAATATAAATGTACCGGCTGCTTAATTGCCTATTTTTAAGACCATCATTGTTCTTGGTAAAGTATCGATACACAGCGGGAATTACTTACTTCACTACCATTTATTTTTAAAAGGTATACACTTCTAGCAGGTTTTTAGAGTATTAAATTGATATGTTACTATTTTTAGTTTTTATAAAAGTTTATTTTTCCATAAAAACAGCTTTTCTATTTATATTTTGATTTTTATTTATTTCTTATTATTTTTAACAATGGCTAGCAATCAAATATTTCAAATTTGATAGATAAATTTGGCATTTTATGAAGTCCAAACTGACAAGTGAATTTTCATGCCTTTATACTTCTGTTCATTTGATATCCTCCAAATCGAATTCAGAAATCATCAGCATCCGTAGCTTCTGAATTGTTTTGTTGCCGTTTTAACCTGCCCCCAGCCAGCCTGAATTATTAAGCAATTTTTCATATTTTAATGGCAAAACATTTTGCTGGCATTTCTCGACTGAAACGAAAAGATGGAAAAAAGGAAACCGGCCAAAGTTTTTAATTTGTTATGCTGCTTGCGTTTCCCAACGCCCACTGGCTGTGTTGGCTGCATTTCGCATATTTTATTTCCAACATTTATTGTTCGCCTTTCTCGAGCTCCTCGGCTCGGCATTCATTATAAGCCATAACAATTTGACCGTGAGGCATAAAAGTGTCGAAAGTGCAGGCGAGTGGGGCAGTCAAGAGGGCGTGCCTCGAAACTTTTGTTGTCCAACAATGGAGAAACAGTTTAAAGAAAAGGCGGTGGAGTTATGCGTGGATCGCTCACAAAAAATGTAAAGGAAAGTGCCCCGAAAGTTGGCGGCAAGTCTTAACTTTATTTTGATAACCAGGCGTTTAATTTGATTTAAATTATGAATGCCAGCTGAAAGGAGCTGGTACTTATGATGTGCCAAAGTGCAATCCACATGCCTTTCGCAATTTCCTTTGACCTGCATAAATAAACGCGTGCCGTCGGCCTTCGAGGAGCTGCTAACAAAACTTATAAATCCCAGATATCCTGACCTTAATGCCACGTTGAATACGAAATGATGATGCCGGGTGGGTCGGTCTGTCTGAGTGTTTGACTGGGTGAGACCGACTGTGGGAAGCACTAAAAGCCAAAGCCAGAGTGTGAAAATAAAAACAAACACCACTAAGGCGGCTGGCAGATAGATAGCAGTGCCACCGCAACGCAAAAAAAGGCCAGGAAAATCGATGCGAAAGTGTTTGCTGTCTAAAAAAGTTTTCTACACTCGCACAGGCGGCGGGAATAGGTGCCTGGTGACTTGTAGGTGGTGCCCCCGGGTGTCCTGAGCTGCGATGATGCCAGGTTAACTGTGCGTATACGTAACGCAGTTGAGTGGCTGCTAAATATTTTCAAGGATAACTTTACACGACCCACTCGTATATGTGCATACAGAAGCAGGATATGTATGCGACCCAAAACTTTGTCGCCCAAGTGCTTATTGTTTTTGTTTCCCGCTTCCTCGCAAGGATTACCATTCGTTAGAGGCGCTCCCGACAAAAGGGTTCCAAAACATCGATGCACCAAGCGAAAATATTCAAAATACATCATGGAATTTTAGATTCAAGTACAAATAATATTCATTTTACCCAATTAGAATGGGTATTCCTTACAATAGTTTAAAAGAATATTTTTAAGAAAGAAATATTCTAAGGACTTGGATATAAAGAATTAAATAAATTGTTTTATTATAACTAAAACATGACTTAAACAATTACAAATTTAAAAACATAAATGATAAAGTAAATAATCGTTTCTTGTTTTGTGCATTCCATATTAAAAGATGCTTGTTAGATCTACTTTGTTCATTTTCATGGTGTATGAATACGATATATAATATTAAAAGGTTCTTAATTAGATATATTATTTTCGTTTTTATTGGTGTATGAATACCATATATTTTAAAAGGCAAGTTTCTGAACCCAGAACGGGCTTCAAAGCCAATGCAGGATATCCGATGGCTCGATTTCCCCACACAGTTTTTATGGATAGCTGAGACCTTGAAATCCGATACGCTCGAACCGCCCAACTACTTTGCATATTTTCACTATTTCTCTTTCTGGTTTGTCGCTCGGCTACGTGACTCTGCGTTTAAGGGATGCCCAAAGGCATAGAAGATAAGTTACCAGCATAAAAAATATATATAAAAGGAATATCTACAAAAATCTACAGATGCTGGGTAATTATTCTCTGGCAAATCCCAGCCGCATTGCAGCCGTTGATGCAACTTGCCATGTACTAACATCCTGCAACATTCGCAGTAGCTCGTTGAAATCCAAACGTGAATGCCACCGGCTTGTCAGCGTCATTTTTATGACATTTCCGATGAATACAAAATGCTTAATTAAATGCCGTCGTCGCACACAAATTGCGATTTTCCTAGGAAAGTCCTGGATCCTGGATGAATGGGGGATGGGTCCCCGCCCCATTTTCCGCCTGTTCTCGGCATGTGATGACACGCATAATTTATTCAATTTTCATGTCTCTGTGTATGCGTGCGTGTGCGCCAAGTTAAGGTTTTACGCGTCTCTAATGCTTAAATTACACATTCAAACACACACGCACACAGTTGCCGCAGTCATGTGCGACATTTGCTTCGCAGGACTCTTTTTTTGTTCCTTTATTCCTAGGAACGTTTTGTTTCCCACTTGGCCAAATAATGATCCCCAGCCAGGGGTTTTTCCTCTCCATTCTTGTTGCGTATTTACTGCAAAGATTATTTGCAATGCCGTCGTTCCCGTACTCGTTCCCATTGTGCGATGCTGATGAAGGGGAATAATGGTGATTCCGAGGGGTCTTAAGGGGGTTTTTCTGGGTGCCGGGTGCCTCAGCATGCTGCCGCTTTGTATACAACAAATCACTTTGCTGGCGCAACACTTTAATGTCGGGGATTAGGCATTAAGGTGAGATTTCCAAGTGTCTCAAACACCGGAGCGTAACCAAAAGGGATGCCTTAAGATTATGATACATATTTGTTGAAGAAAAACAAAGATGTCATTCCTTTTCTAAATATCTTGAGGCATAAATAATTGTTAAGCCTTTTTCTAAAGATATTAATAATATTAATATTAAAAGAATTGCACAAGAAAACCCCTTTCCTTTATTTCCATAATTACTTTTTTTGAACCACATATCACTCCTTATATCATACATCATGATAGGTATAAATCTTATAACTAAACATCTACACAAGAAATCCCCTTTGCATTGAAAAGTTTCGCCTATATCATATATTCCTTATATTCCTTATATCACATATCATGATAAGTATAAAACTACATAAGAAGCCCCCTTTGCATTGCACACTACGCACCTGACTCTTCACTAGATCCCTGGTAAATATATATGTGTGTGCTCCATTTATATTTGAGTGCTCCATTTGCATTGTTAAAGTCATTCTGTGAAGGGAAAATTTGCATATGTGCATCAGCTTGTGTTTGCTTAAGTGCGAGGCAATGTGCGGAAAACGGAAGTTGGTTTTTGGTAATATCAACCTCATATGCCAACTGCTTACCAATATTTGCACTAAATACGTATGCACACATGTCGTAGCGTTATTGAAAAACTATGTTGACACAGTTCTGGGGAACGACATGTCAAGTGGGGAAAGCTGAAAGCTTTTACTGCACTGCAACTTGAACAAAAACCCAAATTTGCTCCATATCAGAAGTGATTGCGAAATGAGTTCTACACGCAGACAGATTGAGGTGAACTGGTTGGGGATTTTGAGATTTGCATGCATTTGACTAATTATAAATATTTGCAAATGCAGACAAGTTTTCGCTTGGCAATCAGTAAAGTGCAAATGTGGCTGACTTTCCAATTGAGAATTATATTTTATGAGCTGCTCGACTGTAATTAGTATTCCTTATAATCATAAGAGAGGGTTTATTTTAATAAATCAAACTTGTTCTACTTATGAATCCTATATTAAGTTAAATATTCTATATTTAGAGTTTTTTATAAAAAGGTATATTTTATAATTTTAATTTATGGCACTTCTAAAATACAATGGATATAAAAATATGAATAGAACATTTCCCGATGCTCCATTGGCTTTCGATTGCTTTACATTGCGGCATATTTGTGCAAACTCAGCGTGAAATATATTCCATGGATAGACAGCTCTTCATTTGCCATTTTCAGCAGGCGTTTATTTTAAGAAAAAAGCGAAACGATCAAAATCAGTGTGTAATATTTTTGCTTTTACGCATTCGCAAAAATGTTTAACAATTTAGGGTGGTTGGTTTAACTTTCTTTTTTTTTCTGGGGCGGGAGTAAGGCGTGTGTCGCCCATCAACTGCAAATTGCGCACGCAAATTGTCTGCCTTCTCCCCATTCTGGGAACTTTCGTTGTCTATTTCGCGCCTGTAAATCGTAAATCAGCGCAGATTATTGTTGCTAGCCCCAGACCCCAAAACCCCTAAGAGTCACAACCATTTACATTTGTATCTTATGCCTCTGCTGTCTGCGTTTTTCAATTTGAATCAGATTAAAGCAGCCCGAAAGCTGCGTTCTGCAGCTTTATCAAAGGCCGTTCTTCTTCATAAATATGCAAATTGTCTGGAGTCTTTCTCGTTTCGTTGCTCGGCATTTCTCTTCCGCTGCGGCTGAAACCGCTGCTGCCGTTTTCCAGTCCTAAATCGGATTTACTTTCACTGGCTTTAAGTTTCAGCCGCCTGTCTTTGTGCCTTTGTGTGTGTGGGTTCGCAGTCCTTTGTAGTCAAGGAAATATTTGATTATTCGCCGCCGAGGTTGCCGCACATGGATGGATCGGATTGGGTTCCCCCTGGGTTGCAGCTAACGACTTTGATTGCCACGAGACGGGGCACGTGATTGCAAGTGCCCGAGTTGGCCGCAAACAATGCCGCCACTCTGTCTGTGGGCTGTGCCAAACCTGGTCCATCTGGAAAGGCTTGTGGTTAAGTGCCGCCCACCCGCATCACTCATACGCACAGTGGTTGCGACTGGGAAGATGAATTGATCTTAAAGTTTTTTACAGAGACCGCAAGAAATCATTATTTCTGAGTTTCAAGTTTCAAATACTATTATGATATATACGCACGCAGGAGTTGTACAAAGTAGCCAAAATGAACAGAAAAGAAAACAAATTGTACTATCTAATACAAAAATAAAATCATAAATAAAACTTTTATTTAGTGTTAAATGAAAATTAATGAATAATCTCTGCTCATAAATATAAATGTTATTTAATAAACCTTTTTTAAAAATTGTAAATAAATAAGCCTAACTATTTGCCTTAGGAAATTAATATTTGCTTGCTGAAGTTTTAGAGCTCCAGTTTTGTAACCTTTTATATAATTAATTGAGTTCAATTGTTTCAGTTCAACTTTAAAAGTATTAAATATAATTAGCCTAATGGGCCTCTGTTTGATTGAATGATTTTAATTTGAAATGGTTCGAGCACTAACCCGTAATCAGATACCACTAATAGCTCTAGGCATTTTTCGCTTCTATCAACAAATAATTTCCATATGGATGAAAAGAGCAAAATTTAATTTTCATTATTTCACCCAAAGCTGTCGTCACAAAAGTAGGGTTATTCCAGTGAGTAATTAAATAAATAAATAATTGCGCTGCCAATGGAAACATTTCCCATAATTCTGTTGAGTCCTGACTTGATTGAAAGTCAAAATAAATTGAGTTGGGGGCGTGTGTTTTGATGTGATATCAGATTACGATGCCATGGTGCTAGCATCTTAACCGCACAAGAGCCACTTGTGCCACACCCCCATCCGGCACACTTAATTGGGGCCACCGCCGCCCCCTTAGGATAACATCCCCTATACGGAGTGCTACCTGTACAAAACCCCAGCCGAGTTTTGGGGTGCGTGTGCTATCTGAGTTGAACTGGCGGCACTTTTGCTGCCATCTAATTAGACACTGTGGCTGCATTAAATGCCAGGAACTTGGACTTTATGGCTTTTCAAGGTAGGAGATTCCTTGGAGCGGAAACCAAAAGTTTTATTGCCATAACAGATAAAAGTCGAATTAGCGTTTGCTTAATTTGCGCTTGACATTCCACCAGAAAATAAACAGACTTTCTTTGTAGGTAATATATATAGTGTGGTGTTTGGTATATTCATATACATAATTTACCAACCATGGTGTTCTATGTTCTTCTCTGGCTTGTGCGCAATATACTCGTAAATAAATAAATTGCCCACAGGAATTTCATAATACTTTTGCAAGGCAGCTTTGCATGCATAATTCACGAGAATGAATTTCATGTGCCGACGCCCAAACAGGGCAAAAATCAATCAAATTAAATTGAAAATGAAAATCATAAGGCTGCCCAACCAATCTAACCCTCAGCTGAATTGTAGGCTGGGAGTACTGAATTGTGGCAGAAACTTGAGACTGATTTCTGGCCACATTTTCATAGTTTCGCATAGTCGATTCAAGGCTCAGAATTTCACAATTTAATTATCGATGGTAAAACGGCAGAGTAGAAAGTTTTGAATGCCTGCCGGCAACTGGGAATTTCTGTTTTTGTTTCCATTACCATTCGCAAGTTTGTTTCGGCTTTGTCCTGGCCCTGAACCCCTGACCTCTGTTGTCCTCCCAGGGGATCCATGGACTTTTGCCCACAATTTTCCATTCTGCTCTGTGAATTTAGACCTCAATTTATCGAATTGTTCAATTGACTGGGTGTACTGGGTGGTAGTTAGTTTCGATAGTGCTCTGGCTGCAAATTGTTTTATTTGCTAAATCAAATCTAAATTTGGACGACTTGACACGGTCCGTAACCATTTGACCATGAAATGTCAGCTGTTAAATAAATTATCTGGCTAGTAATTAATTCCAATTCCATTAACAGCAGTCGAAATTTAGTAATTTTAATTTATATATTATAATTGGTGGGTTGTAAATCGATTTGCCTAGTGGTAATTATATCTGCCAGCTGAAGCATTTAAATTTAGCTTTTTCATTTGCTCTTGATTAGCATTCCTAATGAACTCACCGTGTTGTCGTTACATTAAGCTAAAAATAATTTCAATTTGTGTTTATTTTGGGGGTTTGAGAGATGAGTAAAAGTTTTTCAATTTTCTCCACTGCGCTTGGTAATAATGAGTTCTTAACTACAAATCAGGCGAGCGAAAAAAAAAATTGTCTTGCAATTAAGGCGGAGAATTAAAAAACAGAGCAACGGCAGCTGCGAAATGTGAATGAATTAGCTTGATTTGCATGGGAAATTCATAAATATGTAAGCTGGACGGTGGGTGTCGAATCGAGGACCGTGGACAAAATGGGGGAGAAACGCAAACAAAATTGCAGGGCCCCCAAGGTATGAGTAATCAAAGCAAAAATTACCTAATTAACATAATCCGCAGTGGCCAAATGAGGCGGCTCCTGCACTCCAGCTCCTGGTTTTTCCTCGCTTTTCTTTTTTTGTTATTTTTCTTTTCGAAAAGGGGGGTTATGGGCGTGGTTGTCGTCTGCTTTGGCCGTTGATTAGCGCCGCCTTCTGCTCCACACTCGCATTCGTGTCCTGCGTCTGTCTGTCTGTCTGGTGCCACGTAAATCCTCTGTGATAAGTTGTCTAGGACTTGATCCTGTTCACGTTTCACGTTTCTCGTTCTGATTAATATGCACAGACGTTTAAATTTCGTTTTTTCGCCCTGCTTCGGTTTATTTTAGGGGCTTTGGTTTATGGTTAATTCACTTCGCTGGCTGTTTGCTTTAAGGTTTTTCCCGGGCACTGATGCACTGCAAATGGATATTCTACCGTGAGCTTTACGAGCTAGCTTTCACCTGGTTTTGGCAGGCGAGCGGAAATGAGGCAGTTTCTCACACACACTCACACATTAGGCACACACATACATTCAACGGGCGGAAATGGGTGGGATGCGCAAAATACTTTATCAAGAGTTCCTGTAAAATCCCTAAAACCTTTAAAAATGGTTGATTAAATATTACTTTCAGAAAAACTTTGGTATTAACTGCTTTAAATTTTGTAGGTGCTCAAAAGTATGCTATAGTAAAACTCATTCTTAATATCCTGTGTGATAGAGATTAATAGGTTTAACTGCATTCTGTTTAGCAGCCATCTTCAGGTTTTTAATTTTCTAAAGATTATAAACAGATTAAGGGGTTAGATAAGTAATGGAAAATATTTCATTTATGTCCTAAGAAGAAAATCTTTTGCCTGCAAGTTTCTTAAACAACGGCTTACTGCTCAGCATCACATGAAATCTCCTCTTTCACTCCTTAGAGCACAGCCATCTGTATCTTATAAATCCATAGATATATAAATATACCATTCTTATTTATCCCTTGAGTGAATAATGTATTATATACGAGGATACTCCTATCCCTATCCCAATTCCCGGTTCGACGCCTTGCTGTCTGCTAGCAAAAAAAAGTTTGACATTTCGCCTTCTACCACCGGAAGTTGGCTAACATCACAAATACCAACGCACACCGCTAACACACGCACAGCACATATACACAAAGGCTCGATCTGCTACCTGGTAGTTATGTTTTTGTTTTTGGTCTTAAATCGCACAGTTTCTGGAGGCAGTTAGTTAGTCAGTTGTGGCCTCTTCACTCGGCACTTGGCACTTGGGTTCTTTTGGTTAACTCGACACTGTCACGGGTCGCGTGTCCTGGCCTCGATGAATTCAGCACTAGACTGAGCTCCTCACTCGGCCAGGACATGCTTTTAAGCCAGCCTGTGGAGTTCGAATTTCGAAATGGCCACCATGCGCCTGCGCCGTTTCTCTTTCAAATGGCCAGAAACCAGCTCCTTTGCTCTTCAAGCTGCTGACTGCGTTTTGTTATTATTTTGTTTATGTCCCTGCCAGCAGAATGTGTATCTCGGTGAGTGTGTTTTTGTCATCACCTGTTAGCATTTGCGAGTCCTTGAAATCCGGCTCAGGCTTCTTGCACAACCTGAGCCACCGAAATCCACCCAGTAGCCATTCCACTCCCCTTTTGTTAGCTAAGTCTGCTGTTGACATTGTCTTTACCATTATGTAATAATCACAAAGGCACACACACGTGCTAAACTTCAAATTAATTGCTGCCCAAAAGTATAGGTGGCTGTGGGTGTGGGTGTGTGCATGGGCATGGGTTTGAGTACATGGTCCTTGGATGGACATGGCAGGACATTGTCTGCCGCTGACCGCAGGCCAAACACCAGGCACGTTCCCGTTTTGCATGCCACCAGGATGTGCAAAATATCCAGCAATGAAGGTCATGTGACGAGGGGGAGGGGAGGGGGGCGGAGCGGACAGTGGGTGGACTTCAAACAAGGGGCGTGGCAGATATGCGTTCAGGTGTTGTCCAGGTGCAAGCGACGCGCAAAAGTCATTAAGGATGGCCTGCAAAGCTGAGCAAACGATTATGCATAAATTACTAGACCAACTTTGTACCTATTACGCAAGGAATCAGTTGAAAAAGTTGTCCGAAATTGAACATAAATCAAGCGTACAGTTAAATAACATTATAAATAAAAGTATAAAAGTGTATTAAAAGGAATTCCTAAAACACTTGGACAAGCAATGAAGAGTTTTAAAAATACAGGTTCATGAGCATGTTCTGGTTATAATAATACACATGTTTAAAGTATCTTGTCAAGTCCTGTACATTTTGGGGATAGCCAATTTGTAAGTTTAAAATATAGTAGAACTCATGTTCAATAGCCCTTAGCCGTTTTTAATTTTGTCAACGTTTGCAATAATATAAAAGGGTTTTTCAAGTTATTCAACTTAATCATGTTTAAAGGATTCTCCTTCTAGTAGTAAACATGCAAAAAATGGTCTCGTACCAACTTTTATCTTTAATAGAAAAGAACTCCCGTTAAACATCATGTAATTCTTCGTTATCCAGCCACATTTCTTGCAACAGTCTCCGAGTGAGAGTTTGAAAGTGCCATCATGACTTCCAGACTTTAGTTCTGTTCGGCACATAGCCCGACTACCCTGAAGTTACCGCTTATAACAAGAACATCAACAACGCCGTAACGAGGTTCATGTTTAATGGCCGTGCAGTCGCAGTCCTTCGGATGGAGCAGGAGCTAGGTGTTGTTGTGCCGGAGAGGATGGCTATATAGGGCTATATCCACAGTCCTGTCGGGTGTTGGGCCAACAAATGCAGCTACAAAGGCAGTCCAAAAGACATGCACTAATATCGTGTGCTGTCCGTGTTGCATTTCTCCCCAAATCCCACCCCCCCCCCCCCCTGCCCCCCCCGCCTGTATGCCATGTTTTTGGGCTTACAGCTTGAACCTGACACAGAAAATTGTATTTTAATGACGGAGCATAGCGTCACTGCCAACGACAGGGACAGGAACAAGGACATGCCAGTGGAGCCCCCATTCAAGACGTTAATAAAGCGACGCACACGCAGCACATTCCATGGGTGTAGGGTGTTCCAAAAGGTGCGAGGGGGTACGAGGGTGTTCGAGGACGGTAACGGCACTTCCAAAATGAAGTTGTTACCTGCCCAAAAGTCCGGCTCTCGGGTTTGGCTGACATTTTTTGGGGCATTTCGCCTGCAGCAGCAGGTGCAACATCAGCAGCCTCCAACCTCCAAGCGAAAGCCCAGGGTCGGATGGCCTTTCATACGTAGTATTCCATTCCAATTGCACTGTTTCCAAAAGGGATCCTGTGAAGTGTGCTTTCGACTAGCTTTGCATTTTATCAGGACCCTCTCTCTATATTTCCCTCTGTGTTTGTGCCCGGTTGTTGGAACACAAGTACACTTGTTTATGCATTGCAGCAGTCATAATTATTGTTAATGGCCATTTGTGTTGCCGTTGCAAAAGCTAAAGGGGTTCTCCCCGGAGTGCCCTCATCTATCTTTATGTGCACCTCCTGCATAATTGATTAAATCATGATGGATGCTTTAAACTTAATGTTTTTACAGTTAGCTCATTAAATTTTACTTTGAATTTTATATATAATTATAAATTATATAATAAGTATTAACTTTCCTCATATACCATATTTCCTGTCTGATCGTAAACTGTATATATTAAAGTATCTGAACCCGAAGTATTGGAATTTACTTTGAGAATTTAAGAATATTTATCCTTGAATTTAATTGCTTCGAAATTCAAATCTTTAATTTGCTATCTTTAAGGATTTTCCCTATTTCGTCTGACTACAATTAAGTATTTCCTTCGAAATTCAATCACCATTACAGGCATTCTGATTAGACCCCTGATATTCAATAAACATTTTCAATTTCAGCTGAACCCGAGGAGAAGGAAAATGAAAACGAGGACAAGCAGGACGAAGACGAGGACGATGACTTGGATAACGAGGAATTTGAAGAGCAGGGTAAGAGCAGCCCAACAGCACTCATCGCATAAATCTGTGATAAATATGAAAATAATTTGAGGAAATTTCCACTAATAAATGGCATTTGCCTGTTTTCCCACCCCAAATTTCCCTTTCTCCCCACGACAGATAATGGACTCACAGAGAAAACGTTCAAGTTTGATGATTTCGCTCGCAGGTAAGTAGGCCTAGACCAAGGATCCTATCCTTAAGCCCATAAAGTTTTCGAATCAAGGCCAAACCGCGTGGACACTTTACCATTTTGGGAAATATAATCCCGGGGAAGGGGAGATGGGGACGCTTAAATTTTACTGCTGTTATTTGAAAAGTTATCATGGTCGCCCGCTCGGTTGAACGGCGGTTCTGTGTGCCGATGGTGGTGTTGAAAATTGTAATTGTGTTTTTAATTGAAAGGCAGACCAGAGTCAGTGCTCGTGGCTACTAATTAAGGATTAGTGTCAGAAATTACTTGTGCCAAAAGTTTTATGGCCGCGAACTCGAACTCGAACTGGGAACCGGCGCACACAGATGCCGCGGGCAGCTTAGAACGGCAGCAACATCGGCGGCAGCAGCAGCAGCAGCACGGCAGCAACATCGCCCGCACAGCAGCAACATCAGGTCTCACCCTGCCACAACAATTATAATAAAATGACGTCAAGTTGGTTTGCCCGTTGTATTTTAATTGCGCTGCCATTCACGTTGTTGTTGCTGCTGTTGCCTCAAATGTTTCTAAAACTTTTGCGCCGAGTGTAGAACATTTGCGGTTGCCGTGGTCGATGGTGTTTTTTGGGGTGACTGCTCCGCTGCTTGGATAAACTCTTAAATCATAATTAGTTAAATTTAGCATAATTTGATTGGAGTTTGGTTTATAATACCCATCTGTGTTTCTGCTTGTCCCCTTTCCTTCAGACTGCTGAATCCGAAAATTGTTCGCGCCTGCACATTAGTGCTATCGGATTGGGCGGACATACCCACGCGGTCCTTGAAGGCGGCAGTAACTATTCTTCATCGCATCGCCTACGGCTGCAAATGCTCGGGAATGCTTTTTCAGGTGAGTGAGATAATGTAAGGGAAGGGTTAACTAAGGGAAAGGTGAGAAGGGTTATCTTAATTTTAAAAATGTATAGAGGACCGGTTTCTCAATGTCAGGTTAAGGATCTAGTTTGTTATCTGTCAGAGGAAGTTATGACTAAGGTAAATTGTTTGTTTTCTCAATGTGATGTTATTTTTTTTTCAGACTCCATGACAAGAATTAACCCGACTTTGAGAAATCGACCCCTAGATCTATTAGAAAGTATTCCTCGCTAAATTAAAAACTACCCAATAATGGTCAAATGCAATTGCTGGATTCTGTTTGGCTCTTTTTTGAAACCATTTAAAGGACCTGTACATAAATCAAAGTCAAATGCAAAAAACAAATGCCACAGCTAAGCTACCCGCCGCTCATTTTCTTTTTGCTCTCCTTCTTTCACTGTCGCTGCTTTCATTTCATTTTTATGGTAATTTGTACAAATTAAGCGGACCTTTTTTCTATTTGTCCAAAGCCACAAACGATATTTACTGCTCTGTGCGTACGCATATATATATTTTTTTTAAGCTGGTTCGGCAATGGGCTCGGTGGTTTCCTTTTCTGGTCCCTCCGCTGTCAGCTGGAATTTGAACTTTTTAAGCCTTTCACGCGCTGCCTTGAGCCAGAGCAGCGGTTGGGCTCTATAGCGACTCAAATATTCAAATGTCTGTGTTTGAGTTTGAGTTGGCACAGTCCCTGGGGAAGAGTCTAACGCGATTGTCTTGAAGTTGGACCTTAAAGATATTTGCGGGATTTATTTGACGCTTTTACTTTAGATTTAATATGACCTCGCCGTTTTCCTAGCTGTATTAGAATTTTAATTTGTTATGGCATTTCTGGAACCCTTTTTTTTCGGCTAAAATTATATAACTAAATTATAAAATATACTTTCTTCTTATTCATCACCCTTTATAGAGCATTTAATTTTGTACCTTTTACAATTGGCTTTCACTTCTTTCCGGATTTCTTTTCAACTGCTTATGCTGCTTTTCACGGCTGGCAATTAAACTTTTCTTTTGGGGCAGAGTTCATAAATCACATTCAGCAGCAGGCTGCGCGGCCTTCGCTCTTCCACCCACCGGGCTCTTGCCATTTTCATCGGCTTAAAGCGGTGCTTAAAGCCTTCGGTTTTTGGTTTCGGGCCACAGAGTGGCATGCAACCACTGCAGAGTCCGCGGGGGAATGGCCATTGGAGAATGGCTAATCACTAGAGCGGCCAAAAACGGCATCGCATTTGGGGAACAGAACCGTTGTCGAGTGTCTCCGTCCTTCGTCTTCAATCTTTCGCCCCGCGTCCTTCTTCGGGCGCCATTGGTTCCCTATCAGCGTCATCTAAGCCGGCTCAGTGTCTGCTGTGCACAAGCGACGATTAAAGGACGACAATGACGAGGACGATGACGAGAATGAGGAACCGAGCACTGGGAAAAATCTATCTAAAATCAGAGCTTCAAAAGGAGTTTTCGAAAAGGTTTAAATGGAAGCAGCAGAGAAACTGTTTTTAAAATCAATCATTTATTTTCCTATCTATACTAAAAGCCAAATAGTATTTAAGCATATCCTAGCAATTAATAATTACTGGCTAATTCTGCCAATACATTTTTTCAATTTTAATTATGAATTCTTTTTTGGTTTGACTCAAAAACAAATGTAGGTAAATGTAAAATAATAATAAAACCGTTTCAGAAACATTTTTAAGTATCCGAAAAAATGTAAAATTAATGTGTCTCTTTTTCTTAAATGTAAGCCTTTATTAATATCAGTTGTTTTTAATTTTTTTTCTCTTTGTTAATATAAAATGGGATTTTTTCTCCAGTGAACGGCTGCAGCTATCCATGTCCATGTGGCCATCAAAAGGAGCAGACTGCTGCTTGCCAGTCTGGCCACAAGCAAAACAAAAGTAGCATCATATGCAAAGTCAAAACCACTAATGGGTCTGCGCAATCATAGGATAAATTAAATTCCAAATACGGACGACGACAGTCGACAACGATACAGGGGCTTTCGGTTGGCTGGTTGGGGATGGGACTGGGAATGAGAATAGAGGGGTGTTTAGGGTTAGTTGACGGGGTTTGGGTGGCATTTATAAAGTTTTTGCCAACTGCAAATGATATCTTGCTCAGCAGAGAGACAACCGCAGGCGGCAACCGCAGAGGATTCTAGTTTCCAGAGAAGAAGGACGAGGTGGCGGCTGCTGTGGCTGCTGTCTTTCCAGAAACTTTTCATTTGAATTTCAAGCACAACCTAACCAGCGTTTTCCCCCTCTGTCCATCAGGCCAAGCTGTTTCGCATCTTTCAACAAGTCTTCAGCGTGGAACGTGACGTCCATCAGGAGGAGCTGCGTCGCCTGGCCATCTTTGTGGTGCGCAAATTTGTCGAGGTGGCCCCGACTAATCCCAAAATCTATGCAGAGTTATTATTTTACAAAGGCATCAGGGAGGCAAATGAGCTGGAGTCGGGCTATTGTGACGCCTACGAAGCGTGAGTACGGGTTACTTTGGGCATTGTCTCCCCATCTGAGGTTGGCCTCCTCATCACAATGGCCGCATGATTGACTGAGCCGGGGCTTCATCGTCTGTCGTTTAGTTGGCACATGATAAATGATGGCCAGCGGCCAGAGTGGAGAGTCCATTGTATTTGCACTTCCCCAGTAACAGTAGTCCAGAGGTTAGATCCTCTGCAGGGGAAGTCAAAACCACGGGGAGATAGACTGCTAAAAAGTCCTGACTATATATCTATTGTATTAACTTCTCTTGCAGAGGCACCAAGGGAGCCTGGAGCGAGGAGCAGGAGTCGGAGCTGCGATTCCTCTTCGAGGAGAACCAGCGCAATCCTGAAACCGATAAGGGTAATTACTAAGAGTCCAGGGATCCAGGGATGCAAAGCCTTTATAAGCCTATCCAAAACAAACGAGTAAAGGGTCCATTCTCAATTTTGGCTATCTCTAATTATCATCTAATTGAACAAAAGTTACTTTTAAAATCCAGTAAAATTCTAAACCTCATATAGGCTTAATTTTGATAGACTTTGCTGGCTTTGCATCCACTTTTGCCTAGCAAAAATCCACTTGGAGTGTAAATTAAAACTCGATTCGGAGTAAATGAATAGAAGCAATCAGAGCTGGGGCACTCGAGCCACTCCAATTGCAGCAGACAGAGAATGGCCAGGAATAGATGGAAAAGAACTACCCAATTGTGTCTGTTCTTTCAGATGTGATTGATTGGATTCTGGAAAATTTGGCCGACAAGACGCGCAACCGTCGCACTGTCCTGAAGAAGCTAAAGGAATTGGGCCTGATGTTCAAGGCACCCACCAAACGTTCGACCAAGTCGGCCCAGGGCGGCAAAAACCTCTGGCAGCCGGAAGAGGACGAAGAGCTAAGGAGCTTATACGATCAGCATCGCATTGAACCGGGTAAGTGGACAATCAGTTTGAGTACTCAGTGGAAAGGATAGATGATGGCAGGCCCAATCGAGGACATAAGAGCAAAGCCTACTCGATTGGGTTCTGGGCCAATAACCAAGGAAGCCACTTCGGTTCTAATTCAAATTTTTAATCAATTAAACAATTTTAATTAAATGTTAAATATGTAAAGTATATAATTTGACTTGTGTAATATTTTTCAGATTGCCTGGATCGTATTGTCCATGAGTTTGCGGAGCGGCGCTCCAAGCAGCAGATCATCAAGCGGATGCTGCAGATTCACCTGATAGCCGACAAGTCGGAGATTTTGCCCGCCAAAAAGGGGCGTGGCAAGGGCAAGTCCAAGAACCAATTGCCGGACATTGGAGGCGAGGGTGATGAGTACGACTTTGCCGAGGAGCCCATGTTCGAGGAGGAGGGATATAGAAAGCCCACAGCCAAACCCAAATCAAAACCCAAGAAAGCGCAGAAACGTCAGGTGGTCCGAACACCCTTAGATGTGGGCACAGTTAAAGCTCTAATCGCTCAGGTTAATGCCGACAAGTTTCAATCGGCCATCGAGTGGCTACAGGAATGTCTGCAGGATGCTAGCGAGGATACAGAGGAGGCGGTAGAGGATGAAGATGGCGTCCCACTGTTGCCCTTAATGGCGGATCAAAAGGATGCCATGGAGGATGGCGATTTTCAGAAGGTACTGGTTGCCCTGGGGATGCAGCCACCGATTGCAGGCATGGAAACCTACTGGCGTATTCCCACCTACTTAAACGCGGCGGATTTGCAAGTGCGTTCTAAGATTTTGCTAGGAGAAGAAGTGGATTTGAAGCCCGAAGACGAGGCTGCCGATGATGATGATGATGAGGAGGAGGATGAGGAAGATAATCAGGAAAGTGAAGAAGAGGAGGACTTCCTCGATAAGCACAGCCGGCAGAGGCAGGAGAACATAGCGGCTGAGCAGCAGCGAAAACTTGATAGCCTCATGTTCAACCAAAGCGATGACGAAACCGAGCAGCGTGCCCCGCCAAAAGCCAAGGACAAACCCAAGGCCAGCGAAAAGAAGGCCAAGCGAAAGGCCAAAGACAAAGCCAAGGAGTCAAAGGACTCTGGTGACAAAGGGGCCGACGAACCAGCGCTGGAGAAACCCAACACGGATGATTTATTTGACCAATTGAGAGCCAAGCGAGCCACTAAAATCAAACTGAGCGATATGGCTCTAAATGAGTCAACAAAGGCCGCTCAAGAGGCGAACGATGATGCATTTAACTTCAACTCGGAGGACTATCGTGCCCGGCTGCTCGAGCTGGAGGATGAGGAGCAGAAGGACGAGGATGGGGATGCCGGTGCCAATGAGGACAAAGAGAACAATACCAATAAGTCCCTGCAGCGTGCACGTCGCGTTAATGTAATTGACTCGGATGATGATGATGATGATGATGGCGCCTTGCCTGCCGACAAGACAAACAAACGCCCGCGCAGCGATGACGATCGGGAGGATGAGGATGGTGATGCGGATGCCAATTCCAATCCCAAAGCCGACGAGGACGACAGCGACGATGGGGCCAGCTTTCTGGCTCGCAAAAAGCCAGCCAAAGTCGATGGCGAGCCGGCCAAGCGGCGTCGGTTGGCCATCATCGATGACGATGATGAGGATGATTTTTAATGCACTCCCGTTCTGCTTTTGATTTTATAGCTCACCGGAATGGAAGTTCGAATAAATGTAACTTTTAATTTGCATATTTGCTGTTGCTTGTTCTTTTGTCATGTTCGTCAAGAATGAGTACGAGTACTGCTTTTATGGCATTACGCATTCCAGCAGAGCAGGGTATTATGTGGGGTATAACGTGTATTTTGATTATATTTGATTACGAAAGGATATTTAGTTGAGGGGATACTTATTTGAGTGTATTGGTATAAGATGTGCAAAATAAGTGTGGGCTTTTAAGGAATTTTCTTGCCGATTTATTTATAGAACATAATATAAAGTAACCATAATTTCGACTGTGATTATGCATACTTAAAAGATATTTATTTTGATTTTAAGTAACAAGGAAAGGAAACATTCATGTTCCATTTATAAACATCATGTTTTGCCTACTGTGCTTCCCCCACATGGGTACCCAAAGTCAACCAACTCCATTGTAACTGTCTGGTAGCAAACATGGCCTAGACTCCCACACCCCCCTCCCAGCAGTGGCACGCCCCTTCAGGCCAGTTCTATTACCTCTGCCATTCCTCCAGTTTACTTGATGGCATTTCGTGCTGGTCCATTGTGAGCAGCACATGCAGCTCCACCTCCAGAGCCTTTTGTGTGCTCCTGCTAATTTGGTGGCTTTTGTTGGTCGGATGCTCTGGCTGGGGTGAGCATTTGCCTCGCTTCGTGCAATGCATTTTGTTAATTTCTGGCCAGGGCGAGACGGTTCAAGTCCCAGGTTCAGTTCTGGATCGAGGGTCAAAAGGCATGCACTTGGAGAAATCTAACTAGTCTTAGTTGGCACCACATGGGAAGCAGTCTAAAAAAAGAAAGTTATATTATTTGTATTCTAGGTCATACATATTGGAACTAAAATTTTCTAAAATATACAAATAATATATATTTTAGGAAATACATTTACTAATAATATTTTTTAGGTTTTATAACTTTCTTCAGGTGTGGTAGCGACGTATTCGACTCCGTATGCAAATGCTCCACTTGAGCATTGTGCAGGCAGTTGCAATTCACACACAATCCACATTGTCGGAAGAAATAATCGCACTTAAATGCATTGCATTGTAGCAGCCTCTGAGGGCGAGCAGAGAGCAAAATACGAGTCAGTGGCCAATGTCCTCGGTCATATTGTGTTTTTATTGGATTTTTGGGGCTGCACGTCTAACGAATTTGTGGTGCGTTTCGCAGCCGGAGACCGACTTTTATTTTGTGACACTTTTATTGGAAATTACTCGGCCACAGATGAGAATGCGGTTTGATTGGGAAGCCATTTTAAAAGCAAATTCAATTCAATTCAATAATCAATAATCAGAGCCAACTGTCTGTGGTGCTTCCGCAACTGGGTTGCAACGGGGCGTATGCGTGATGTCGCACTGGACGGATTAATGAAATTAAGTGCATAAATTTGAGCGGGCTGCGAAAAATCCAAGCTAGTGCATAAATCAGCACCCAGACAGGCGACTTACCTTTGGCGCTCGTCTTAGGCACTTCATTTATTTTGCAGCAGAATTAAAAGGACTCGAGACACGTGTGTGGCACCTGCCAAGGAGAAAGTGAAGGGCCCACCACCACCCCCACCCACTTCGTCCTGTGACATGTCACATTATTAATTTCAAGATGGCGCGCACTCAATTTAAAAGGCAACAGCGAGTGAGCCGAGCCGGTGATGAGCAGCTCATAATTTATTTCATTAATTTAATCAACCTCCTTGGCACATGTCAACTGCATGAGCCCTCAAAAGAATGCCACACCTTTTTATGGAAAAAGCGTGGCGTCGTTTACAGCGGAGGTAGAGTGAATAGTGCTTAAAAGGTATTATAATCAAATAAATAAAATTATGCATTTGAAATAGAATATTTATTCCACGTTTGGACTAGAAAAAAAATTGGATTCTGTATTGGAAATTAAGAGGAAACTTTAGGGATAATATTATTAAATGTAAGCAAACATTTTGCATGTTAATATTTTGTTATATCAATGTACTAATCTTTTTACATGAACTGTAGGTCTTAAAGTGGGTCGAAGAGGTTGCGCAAGACAGCAGTAATGACAAAAACAACGGCAAACATCATGTTTAAAATCACTTAATGCATCGTAAATTATGATAAAGCGCGACCTGGGACTTGAATATTCTTTTTCTCGCTGCTGTCAGGAGCGGTTCATTAAATGGAGTTTTTCCGGGGAATGTGTGTGCGTGAGCACAATAAACTGTAACTGCTTTCATTAGGGCAACAAAACAGAAAGAGTTATTGCCCGGGCTTTTCACACGCTCATTTCCATCATTAGAACAAAGGCCGTGCAGATAGCGATGCCAACAGCTAACAGCCAGCGGATTAACCTAATCTGGGGACTATAAAGGCGGCTATATTGTGACACAAACTCACAAACACACACCCTGTCATTCTGCACTCGGAAAACTTGCGACTTTTCATCATAACGGGAATGGGAATGAGAATGTCGCTGACGAGGACGTGGCATATGCAGATGATGATGGCGTTGTTTGATGAGTTCGCTTCTCTGCTTTCCCCGGATTTTCCCGATTTTTCCCTACTATTCTCTCATTATACTCTTGCAAAGGTATTCTACGTTAGTTACTGAGTTTGAAATAACTTAATATACTTTTTTGACAATAAACCAAGTTAGTTTAAAGTCATTCTTAGGTACATTGTTAGATATCTACATTAATGTTTATCCCTTTATAAAATATTTCTATAAATTTTATATCATTTAAAATAGTAGGTACAATCATATATTTTTTTCTCCTTAATTTTTTTCTGACCTATGAAGTGTATTCTAAGGATAGACCTCGAATTTAATTATTTTCTGTTCAGTTTCCGTTTTGTGGGGGCGTTTCTTTTTGCGAGTGTGTATTTGTGCCCCCGGCACATGTTTTTCTAACAATCACACAATGTTTATACAACAGAAACTTTTTATATGCCGCTCATCTCGGCTCAAATTGAAGCAGATTTGGGCAAAGACAAAAAGCGCCTTTGACGTGTGATAAACACACTGCCAGATTCGCAGGATTCACAGGACTGGCAGGATTCGCTGCAAGAGAACTGCGAGCAAAGAAAGCACTTTGGCAAAAACTTCACCGACTGCCTGTGGAGAGGTCTTCCTTTTCCCAGTCTTTGTTGTCACCCGATGACAAACACAGTTCAGTGTCCCGTCTTGGCTTTTGGGAAATCATAACAAAAGCAGCCGGGCAAAGTTTGTTTTCAAAACGCTGAGGCTGAGATACACTTGCCGGCGTACTTAGTCGAGTGTTTATACTCCGGATGAAGTGGTTTTGATTAGTGGCCCTCTGCCGAAAGGCTTTTCCAGAAGCACTGAATAGAAGTTGGTAAATTAAATAAATCGGGTATCTTAAAATCAAGTACCAACAATAACTTTTAGCTCAGGGACTTCCTTCTGAGTAATGAGCTTTTTGAAGTTAATAATAGCTAAAAAAATAATCCCTAGGTGGTTTGTATAAAATGTTTTATTAAATGTTTATGATATTGTAAAAATCATTTATTTTTCTAAGTGTTCTCAGGATCTCTATTTGCACATGCTTTGTTTTAGGGCAGCAAAAAGCGGCCTTAATCTACACATGTGTACCAGCAAACGAAGTCCCTGTTTTTTGGGGTCCTTTCTCAGGACACCTAAGGGCGTGACTCGGAAGTGTCAGTAAATAATTGTAAAAAGCGTATGTCATGCACTCTTTAGCCCGGCCCACTTTTGGCACAATGACAGTCTGGAACGGCCTTTGTTAACCCCAATGGATCGAACTAACTAGCCATCTTACCAACTAACCAACCCGAACCCCCCCAAAATATTCACCCTGTTTGCAACGGCTTACGCACAAACTTTGTGGACACTTTTCTTTTACGCCTGATGAGGGTTGGGTTAGGTTGGATTGGGTCTTTGGACCCGGGCCCCGAGTTCCGACTTTGTAAGCCGACTAATTGTTATTGTAGTTTATGTTGTACCCAGGCATAAGGGGCTTTTAGTGACCCTCGTGATCCCGTATACGGGACTTATCGTTTCAAATGCTCGACGTAGGGGGCTTAGCATTGTGTTGGCCGCTTTTAGAAGAACGCTTATAATTAGCCTAATGGTTGCCAACTTGGCAGCGGCTTTTTCAGCCCTATTTCGAGGGAGTCCCCATAAACAGACATATGATTTAGAACGGGCTGTAAGTCGGCTGGGTGTGGGCTTCCTGCATCTTTTGATTTTGCGCCAGATATTTTACACTTAACAAGTCATAAATAAATGCGCCCCTTCGACGTCTGCGTCTCGCCCCTCGACTTTAGCCAATTAAAACATGAATTATAAGCCCGAACAAATCGCTAAGAAGTCGGCCGGCAGTCCGGGCATAAATTCTCGCTTGCCAAAAAGTTTCCTTTGTCTGGATTTATGGTAGGCGAAATGCGGTTGGATGGCGAATGTGCCAATTTCTTTATGGGGAGTGCGGTTGAAAGTATAACGATTTTCGTGATCTGCAAAGCGGGGAAACTTTAGTCCTTTTTCGGCTTTTGAGGGACGCGAATTTAGGGAACGAATGAGAAAGTTTTAACGTTCGGATAAATCTAATTGCCGTGGTCAAAGAATATTCACAGAGTTTTTCACATCTCATGGAACACTTATGCTATTAACTGAGAGCACCACTCAAAAATACTGAAGTGCTTTTATTTATAGCACGTTTTCCCTTGGTTTTTATTACTTAACCACCTCTTAATCTTTTAGGCTCAAGGGCTATACGATTTTATTTTAAAACGATGTTACTATAGGATCGATGGGATAAATTGCATACAAATTGATATGAGACCCGTTTAAATAAGCACTAGTTTTAATCCTTGGATTCGCTCAATATTATTTGAATACCTTGTATCGTCGATACATTTTCCAAAATTTGTCATGGATGCTTTAAAAACATAGCTTCGCAGAAACAAATTGGCACGCACAAATGAAATAACCGGTTTTTACTTTTCCCAGAAGCCCTAACGGCAAATATCTGGTATTTGCACATTGCAGTTGCATTGAAGTTGGTTTTCAGTGGGCTTTCAGTGGGTGGTAACGCCACGTAACTACGTAAATTACCGGCGCATTGTGGAATGCATTTCATGTGCAATAAATACATACAAGCTGAAAATTGCCACACCATGATGCATGAACCACTGGGGGAGTGGCGGAGGCCGTTGACACGCCCCCTCTCCTGGCGCCATTCAGAAATACACACCCAGATTGTTATACCCACACCTTTGGCTATGCTATATATATGTACACGGGCAATTTTCCGAGCCATTTTTTTTTGCAGAGCTACGCGTGCAAGCAAAACAAGAAAAAAAGGGAATTATGCAAAATTCAAGCCTCAGTGATTTTTATTTATGAGCGCCATTGGACAGAGGCGAAAAATGGACGAGGGGCCAAGGGAGACGGAGTAAAGCGCCGACTGAGAGTCATCGCATTAACAGATTCCCGGCTATAAACCAAAATTATGGCGGCGGCACTCGCTTTTTATTTGCACTCGCGTTGCAACCTTGTTGATTAAATTGATGGCAACTGCAATCGCAGATCGAAATCACTGCTTTTTTCTCAGTCCCTAGGGCGTTCCCGAAATCTGTAGGGTTTTTATAAATGATTTTAAAACTATAATTAGTATAGATCGTTAAATTAAATGATCCATGATACATTTTTTTTTAGGAATGATAAATAATGTATAATATTCCCTGGTTATAGAGCTATTTTATGAAAACTGTAATTAGTACAGGGGTATGATTTACTTTAACAGCCAAAATGATATACGCCCCATGAAATCTATTAGGCCGGCTTTAAGTCAATTTTTTTTAATTTTCAAATAATTTTGTATTTTCTTTTAGTTTTATAGTTCTTGGGAACACTAAGGGCTTGCCCCGCATTTCAACGAATGCCCCCCTTATTTGCCCAGACAAAATGGCGACCCAGGTGTTGGTTTGCCGATTGTCAGTTGGCATTTAAATGTCGAAAACAATTTCGGCCAGAGCGTTTCACACTTTAGAGCCCAGGGCCTAGAACGACTATATAAATCAGATCCATGGCTTCTCGACGGGCACTCGCTGATAAATTATGTAGCACCTGCTTGGCATGCAAATCGGCGGTGGCTAAGCATTAAACACTAAACAAATGTGGAATTTGGCAACGGTGCTTATTTTTATTTCATTCACCTCTGTGGCAAAGCGACGCGTCGAGTAGAAATATGTTTGCCATTTTGTTTGCCATTTTTAATGTGTGTTTTGCATCGCTTCTTTTTGTGTTTTTGTGTTTTTGTGTTCCTGAGCTCTGGGCCCTGGGCTGTGGGATCACCGTTTCCGTTGCCAGAGCTACGTGGCATTTGCCACCGCTGCGGGCGAGTGCGTGAGTTTACGGTTTATAGGACCCGGAGTACGTGGCCCGCGCCCGGGATTACGTTTATAATCTGCCGCAACTTTGGTGTTGGCCCGCTGGGCGGTGGTAAATTTGCAAAATGCGTGAGCTGACTATCCGGTTGCGATTTGGGATAGGCCGTTGCAATCTCCAGTTTGCTCCCACTCTGACATTTAATGGTCGCAAATAAATCCCGGTGACTGGCAATATACAACTGCAGGTGGTTTTAATGAAGCCCCGGCGTGGGATCGATAGCTCGGTGTACCATTCGTCTATTCAGAGTCCCCTCCTGCAGTTGTGAGAAATATTGGAGTTCTTTGTTCCCTGGGAACTGGCCGTGCTTCAAACTGTCGAATGTCACGTGTGCGGTCACAAAACACCATCCTATCAAGAAATTAATTAAGCCCCAAAAAAGGACACCTTAAAAAGTGTCTAACTGTCTGACAACCGTTGGCCATCGGACATTGGAATCCTTTTACCCATCTTTCCCGAATTGTGTGACAAATGCTCTTTTTTATTGAGGACTGATATATAGGATGTCCTCAGCAGATAACTCTCCTTTTTACTTTTTATGGAGAGATAAGAATTTACCAAGAGTTTCTGCTTTTCCACTATAAAAAGTTAGTACTTTCACCAAAATAAGAGGTACTAACATTGAAGCATTTAAAGACATACTTCCCAATCTATTGCCATTTAAATATAGACAATTTTATTTTTTCTTTATCAGAAAGGCCTAAAAAATAAATGTAATGTAAATAAATGTGTGTGTTTGTGAAATCCCATTGCCTATAAGTACATCTATCCTTAACTTAGTTATAAGATTTACATTAATTTCCTTTGAGCGTTGGAAAATCATTTTATCGGTAAGGGTGTGAAATTTTCCTCCCAATCAATAACCAAGTTATTCTCTCGAAAGACAAAACGGAATTCCTTTTGCTCCCCAGCCTGAAATAGCCGAATATGTGGAATTATTAATATGTGAATAACAATCGCCTGCCACAAGGCATTGGATAACAGGAAAAAGGTTAAGCTAATCAACTGCTCAACGTTTAACAAGGGTTGCTGGCCAGAAAATCCTCGAGTTTTGCATGCGGGGCGGTTGAGCAGCTGCCTGATAACAAGATTAAAAACCTTTCAGCGTCGGAAATTGAATTCAAATTCGACACACAAAAGTATGCACAGAATTGAGGGCTTTTCCAATCTTTTTCTCTACTTTTTTTTCTTGCCAGCCTCTGTCTCGTCTTGGCAGCAAAATGACAAATCGAGGCAGGCAGACTGCAGCGGCTGCGGAGGCAGGGCGAGCATGTGAAGAAAAGAATGAGTAAATGCCACTTGGAAGTCAAGCAGGCAGCGCTAACAGTCAGCCGAAGATAGGGACGTGCCCACCATGCCATCGTCCTCATCCTCCTCACAATCCTTCGAATCCTGCCTGGCAGCCAGCTAGTCAGACAGTTGGGCAGGGCTCACAGGGCGGACAGAGCTCACTGAAAGGCTTACAGCAACTTCGCTTATAACTCATACGCCTAGTGGGCCGGGTGAGGGGACAGCACAGTGCGCCTCAGTGATGTCAGAAACTTATTCAAAACAAAAAATAGAGTATGCTTCCCAAAAAGTATAAGAAAAATACAATGTTTTTATAAATTCAGCTTACAAAATAATTTATATTATATTGAATAGGAATAAGAATTCTCAGTAAGTTCAGAATTCTTCAGGAAAGTCAGGAATGTTTCCATATACAACTCTGACTTACCATTTCTTTGTTTCGCAACATACAAAATAACATATGCAATGATTTTCTAATATTTTTTCAACTATACAATAATCTTTAGCAACAAAAGCAATAAAAAAGATTTCATTAAAGTATATAGCCTAATTTCCCTATAGGTATTTAACATTATAATATGATATTTAGCTATGTTTCTATTTTTATATAGAAACATCAAATGTTTTCTCTCCAACTTGGCATTCCTGCACTTGTTGTCGGCTCACCATAGTCGAATTTCAAGTTTTAAGTATTATTACATTCCTTTACCCTTTTCAAGCGAATTTGTCTGAGTATTTTTACTCCTCCGGCCCCCGTTTTTTCCAGATGCTGGCTGGATTTTTTTGTATTCCGAATCCCCCAACTTATTATTATTGACTTTTGGCCCGGGCGTTGGCGTCGATGTTGGGTTTGACTTTGGCGTTTTCAAGTGCACGTGTCTGGCGGTCTGGCGGTCTGCGGCGGGGTCTCTGCAAACAGGCCGAAGGCAAAGTTCCTCTACATCTGGTATACATATACAATATATAACGTATGTGATGAAGCTATTGAACCAACATCTTTCACTGCATTGCGCCTTATGAAAGACAGCCCCTTCTGCGCCGCCTTTCTTGGCACTTTATTTAGATTTTTAGTGGCATGTAACATGTTGTGCTCGCCCGCCTCACACATTCACTATTCATATTTGCACATTAGATTATTGCATGCCTAAGCACATCCTGTGGGCCGATGGAATCGAAGGACGCAGGACGAGGATAAGGACGATGGATATGGATTGTGTGCACTTTGGCTTAAGTTTGCTGCTCCAGAGTTGCACAAATGTTTGCCATTTGTTGCTGCCCTCGATGGCAACGGGAAATATCAAATAAATATTATTTCCAATCTTGGCTGCATATCGTTCTTGTCCTGCCGTTCATATCTGAGTGCATTCTTTGTCAGCTTAGTCTTTGGCGTGCCCTTCAAGTGTTTGCTTAACCCCCTGACGGCAGGAATATTTTTGACATCCAGGTGTCTGTGGATGCTCCAATTGAGAGTCAAGTGTTTATCACTTCTGGAAATAAGTTTTTGTTTACGAATTCCGCCTCTAATATATCCCCAAACCAGGAAAAAGCGGGTAAACAGTGTCCCATGGGAGTCGGAGTCTGCCTTTTTTGGGGTGACAGATCCATAAAGCACAGCTGCTCTGCGAAACGCATTGGGCTTATGCCGGGATTAGAGCCTTTTGTTGCATATGTTGCAATACACATTTTCAAAATACCAAAGTTATTATTAAATTTATACAGACAATGACAAAATGGTGGCCAAAAAGATACTATTTAAAGCAGTCATTAAAATTTAATGGTTTACTTGCTAAATAAATGAATTCGTTTGTAAAAATATATTTTGTAGCTCATGTTACCTTCTAAATATTTTGTTACGAAAATGAAAACAATTCACAAATTGCTTTGGCAGAGCGTAAGGTAAACAAAAGAACGAAATTCCATACTTTAAAAGATTAGTTCACTGCATAAATAGCTTGAATTCTGTGCTAAATATTTAACTACACATGGCGACTAAAGTTCACCCAAAAATAATTAAGGCTTACATTCACAGGTTGCACTCATAAAATCTGTAACTAATTAGAACTGTCAATTTTTAGCACATGTATACTCAGCACGTAAGGCATAACAAATTTTACTACACCATTATTTTGTTATGTTTTCTTTTAAGCAAATTGCAATTTGGCAAAAGTTTGCGATAATCCAAAGGAGAAGAGATAATTTTTGTTGCAAAATTGCCGCATCAAGAATTCACAAGCCCAAGAAGTTGGATGAGTAGCATGCAAAAAGGGCAAATATACAATATGTATACAAAACAACTGTTGTAAAATTTTTGTCATACGAATGCATAAATATTTCAGCCGAACAAAGGGCCAAAAATAATGCCAAAAAACAGGATAACAGGCAAGACAAAAGGGGGTTGGCTGGGTTGGTTTTTCCAAGGCTTATACCACCTACAGGACATTCTAAAATTTCAACAGCCCCCTTCTTGCGTGTGTGTTAGTTTATGAAAAAACATTTTGTGGCCACACAGATGTAATGGCTTGCTGTGTGTGTGTGAGTGGCATATAATAACTCAAGTACAAGTGTGCGGGTCTGCTTGTATTGTTGTTGATGTGATAAACGCGTCTGGAATTATAATTAAAGCAAATCTATGAAAGCCCGTCCATGTGAGTGTGCGTAGGACTTTTTCGCCTTTTACGTGCCTTCATTAAAAATGAAAACATTCCGTCGTCGGCTCGTCTGCTTCTTATACCCAGCTTCCTTTCTTGCCTTTCTTTGATGCTTGTTCTCCACGGCAAATGTCGCTAAATTCTAAGTAGACTATAAATGTTGCTACATGTGTAGGTGCGTCTGCACGTGTGTGGGTTTGACTTCCTTGGGTGCGACATGTTTCTCTTTCTTTCCTCGGCGGTCTGTATGTGTGCACGGTGAAAAAAGATGGGGCAAGGTCCTCGCTTAATTATTAAATAAATATATTTAAAAAATCAAAGATAATAAATTAACTTAGATTTTTTTGTAAGTTATTATTAACAGAAGCACTGCATCACTTTGTTAATAATAAAAAATTCTTTACAAAATCATTATATTATTCATATCCTGTTATATATTCTTGTTCTAGAAAACTCGACGTTACATACTTATAATTATGATATTTAGATTAAGAAATTAATTTGAGTAAGAATTCTATTTTTGAAAGGTCCTTGCTTAATTAATTAATAAATATATTTATTTTAAATCATAATTAACAAAAATTCTTTAAAAAAATCATAATCATAATCATATACGAATTTAATACTTTGTTTATAATCTTTTTCTAGAAAACTCAAGGCTACATATGCTTATTATTTTTAGGTTTAGAAATGAATTTGAGTAAGCATAAAAAACTGTACTTTCTTTCAAAAATAAGGTAATTTCTTTATAATTTCCTTGTTTAAACTTGGTTTCCTAAGGGTCCCTTGGAAATTCAAGTAATCTTTTGTTTCCAAGTGTACATGCCCTTGGTGTGGGGCACAAAAAGTTGCCATTGCTGCTGCCGTTGTAATCTTGGTAATAACCACAAAAATTATTATTGTTGTTGCTGTTGTTGCGGCCGCTGTGGTTGTTGCCATTGTTGTTGTAAGTGCCAATATTGTCATTAGAGTGGCTTGTTACGCAAAAAGCAGCCACAACAGCAGCAACATCAGCACCGCCGGCAACATCTTGCGGCATTTTTCGCATTTGCGTCTTTTATTTTTGTATTTCGGTGAGTATGCGACACGTTTACTTGCCCCCCCAATTTGCCACCCTCCTTGTGGAAATGCGCCTCCTTCTTGGTGGCATCATTATTTTCGTCTTCCTTTGTTCATTAAACGAACATGAAACGTTAATTTAATAAAGTCGAGCCGGGAAGCCCGTTTGGCTAGAGGGCTGTGGCATTTCTAATTGAGCAACAGTTCGCCTTTCTTCGGAGAAAGAGGGAAATGAAAAGCAAAACAACCTAAAAGGGGCATTAAATTGTTTATTTTATGCTGTGGAGAATCGCTTAATTTCGAAGGTATTAGGATTACAGGTTTCATTAGGAGAGGCATTTATTTATTATAAAATGTTGAACTGAAAGTTAATTTGTGTCTTCATCCGGACAGACAGACAGACGGACATGGCTAGATCGACTCGGCTAGTGATCCTGATCATGAATATATATACTTTATGGGGTCGGAAACGCTCCCTTCTGCCTGTTACTTACTTTCCGACGAATCTAGTATACCCTTTTACTCTACGAGTAACGGGTATATAAATTAATAATAATTTTACTATAACATCTAGAACCGCTTTCTACTTTCTGGTATGGATAAGTTCGCTTCATCGACCGCAGCAGTGGGTTGTCCCTCAGTGGTTGTTTGGATGTTTGGTTGTTTGGTTGTTGGTTGTTTGGCTCGCAACTGGAGTTTGAACTCCCGTGGAAAGTTTTTGGCCGCAAAGAGCAACTACAATGTTTCACGGGGGGGCCGGATTCCCCGCTCCGGTGATGATGCTGCCTTTATTAGCATAAATATTTGTCAAATACAACAACTTTGCGCGAGAGCCAACAACAATAATATTCATGGGAAAAGTTTGAAGCGTTTTCATTGGTATCGACTTAACAAAGGTATGACAGTGTATTACCTTCGGGTATAATTGCGCATATATTCATCATAAGTGGGTATTCAACCCCCATTTGGTTCCATTAAGGCAACCTGTACCCGGACCCGGAGTTTTTAGCTTTTCTCGAAACTTACTTATGTTTTCCCTGACTCTTGTGGGGGTTAAATTGGAGAAATGTGTTCTAATTAGCAACACACGCGCTTCCACTTCCTCATCCCCGGTTTTGCAACCTGTTCTTGCTGGGGAAACTTTAGCGCGGATGAAACTTGTTGGGGAAACTCGCATTAGCCCGTTAAAGAAGACCAAAGGGGCATACGAAGTTATTGTTTTCGCAACAAAGATGCAGGCTAAGGCTTCCCTTCCAAAATCTCTACCCGTAAGCTGGGCTATTTTCAAAAGCTTCCGAAAAAAGATTTAAATTATGAGGGGAGAATGAAACAAACCAATGTTTGAGGCAGGGATGGAGTCGAAATAAAATGTTCAGTTTATAAAATATAAGCTGTAATATAAAATACAAAATAATTTTAAATGTTTAAAATCATGAATCTATAACACAATTTTAATAAATCATTTTAAAAAATATACTAAAATATTCTGGTAACTAGAAATAAATTTAAATACCACAAATTGGAACTTTTAATAGTACCAATATTATTATTTTACTTAACTTATGACCTGGATAAAGGGTTCGATTGGGTAGTTTTCACAGTCTGTTCAACCCTGGCTTCTCGACATTGCCACTTGTTGGGCATCGCGCTAATAATCCTTGGCCTCGCAGGTAAAAGGCGGTGAAGCTGACTGTGAAAGCATCATCCCCCAAGTGGACCATCTCTCGACCCCTGGAAACCACCTCAAGCCCCTGGAAAACCGGCTCCATTCATGCTGTCGCTTAATATCTGATGCCGAACTCTGCAGAAGCTACAAAATTGAGCACGAAAATGGTAGTAGTTAAATTTGCGATGGACTATTTGGCTTGTCTATTGATGTGCGCGCATTAAAAAACAATTTTTGTGAACGGCAAAACGGCAGCAGGATAACCCCAACTCCCGCGAAAAGCGGGCAACAATGAAGCCTTAAGTGGACTTTTATTGACTTTAAGTCAGAACCAATTTCGGGAATTTATCGAACACAGTCCGCCGGGCTTTGGCCGGGCCTTCATTATGCCTTGGGGTTGGCGATGAGCAGGGGATTTTTGTTTTGGGGATTGGGATTCGGGACTCGGATTGGTACTGCTGATGAGGATGAGGGACGTGAGCCCTCCCAGCCGGACTGTCATTTGCCTAGCTCATCAATTTCGCATTCGATAAGTGTCGTCAGTGCTTGTTGATGCTCACCATTTCATTTTGTCGATTTTTATACACTTCATGGCATCATCAAATACTTAGTCATCTCGTCATTTCGTTCATCTATTAATATCGGGTCTTTGCAGTTGAAAAAACGATAATATTTTCTGTTTTCTTAAAATAGAGTTTCCACAAGCCAAATGAAGTTTGCATTGAATTTTGATTGGAGTCTAAAAAATATATCAGAGCCACTTTGAAGATTTATTAAAGCAATACTGCAGCTTGTTTGCCCCTTATTGCGTTTAGAGTTTCAGTTGCAACATGCAACACATAGGAAAGTGGGGCTTGTGTGCCTGCAAATATGAAATATACTGCACTGCAACTGCACACTGACTTGTTCGGAATGCCTGACAACATTTTAATAATGTTGCCAGGACAGCCGCCGGAGGAGGCAAAAGGCGACAGCGGAATGCCATCTTATGTGTTGGCTTTTTGCCGCCTCACGATGTCTATTCCTCGCAGGCTCTTTGCCAGGACCAATGCCTTCTGTGAAATTGGCAAATGTATGACTACACATTTACAAGCTGGATATTAAACATGGCAAGACGAGAAGTTTTCCACACACCCAAATAGGTGAAAAAGCTGCCGAGATAAATTTTGCATTTAATGGGAATATTCCACACATTCATTGGCAGTTGAAAGCTTACCATATTTACCTGTGAGTGTTGGTTTAACTTATGAACTTTCCATTTGCTATTTGAAAAGATGTTTTCAAGCCGAGCGAACAAAGAGTGCCCTTTTGGCTATCTCGGTTCCATTTTCCTGGCAAAAGTTCAAGGTGAGCCAAGAGCTGCGTAAAATGCCAGGGTTGTCGGTGAAATGCCTCTAGCACTAGCCAGTTTGAAAGCATTTCCCTAAATAAAAGAGATAGAAAAAAGAGATTTCGACTTTGATGGCTTGCCCAAAGAAATTAATTTTGAAATTTTGATTGGGATTTGATCTTGCCGAGGCATAAAATGCATTGTTATTATTTATGGATCGTCTGGCGCCGCAAATAAAGCCAATGTGCCGGGCAGGCGACAAAAATAATTGAACATAAAATCCCACGCATTGTGTTTTTGTATCTCCGGCTAATAATCAAAATGGATGCTAAAGCTCTTCGTTTATAAATGCTGGCGTCACGAAACTTTGCCAATGGACATAATGCGCCCGAGCCTTCCAAACTAGCGATGCAGTACCCGAACCCCAGTCCGAAACTCGTTCAATTGCCAAAAAGAAAGGGCCAGCGTCTGAGTGTCCAAAGGAAAGCAAAAGAAAGTTGTGCAAAGTCCATTAAATACATAAACCTGCCACGAAATGTTCATGGAAAGCGCATAAAGAAAGTTTGTAGCCAGTGAGGCAGTCAGCCGGCCAACAGGGCGGATGGGTGCAAAGTGCCCGGCTATTTATGCTCGCCATATGTGACGCAGTCGCAAAGTCCAGCCATGGGCCGTAATAACTTGATTTGCGCCCATTGTGGCGACGCAGATGCAGCACAAAAATATGGGCGGCGACACGCCCCCATCCGGATGAAGCCGGACCATGAAGACGCCGGATTTCGCATCCTCGACTGCCCCGTCAGCGTTTGGCTTATTTATGACTTCCTTTGCAGCGGAAATGTAAAAGGCATTTCGGTTATTATGCACATTTATGTCAATGTGGCAGAAATTGATGCTCGTAAAAAGTAACAACTGCAGGGAAACGCCCCCAGGGCCCAGACTTAGGACCCCGGGACAATACAATATGTTATTTCAATATTGAGAGTCGTAAAAGATTAAAAAGATATTAGGTGGAATAACAAAATGGGTATTAAACAAGGGTGGAGCAGAAATCAAACTCGATTTTGTCGTATAAAAAACATTTGCACATATGAAGTTGTTTATTAAACAGCAAGGGAAAATCAAATTAAGAGATTCAGAACTTCGTAATAATATGTTCTCTCTTTTAATAATTTATTGTTAGTAAATTACACTTTGGTAGAACAATTTAAAATTTATTTTTTAAAATAAAAAATAATTTTTGCTTGTTAAGATATATTTGTTTTGTTAAATGTATAAAATACCTTAGCATATAAATTTACGAAAATCGAATGTTTCATTGTATTTAAACTATACCCTCTTGCAAAGAAATGCGTAAAAAGTAAATGATGAACAACATGTTTGCATTCAGAGGAAAGCGGAAATAAATTAACAAACTGTCCAAGCTAAGAACGATAAAAACGTCATGGTCGGCCATTTGAAAACCATTAAAAGAGCATTCAAGTCAGAGGAAATCAAATAAAAAACTTAGCTGGGTCAATTGTCTAGCAAGTCAACTGTCCGAAAATGGTGGGAGGACATAAAAAGAAAGCCGGAAATGCGTCGGAGAGAAAGTCGCATGGACACATGTGTTGCTGGGATGCTGGCAATCCTTTTGAGTGATTTCTGCGAATTAATTTCAAACTTTTCGCAAGTCCTTGGTTTCTGTTGGCGAGCTTGTGCGAGAAAAGCTCTTTATCTTCTAGCCAAGGAAAATCCGAGATGGGCAATAAAATCCTGCTTGAGTGCGATGCTCTTTTTTCCGGTTGCCCCACTGACTCCTCGGCTAATTGCCGACAACGTCGAGAATTAACCACCGAGAATGGCTATTATTTATTTTAGCACCACTAAAATATTTATGCAGATGATTCCTTTTCCCTCACCGAAGTCTCCTCTTTCTTTTTTGCCACGGCTGCGGTCATAAATTTCCATCGCAAAGTAAAGCAATTAAAATTTGCATAAAATTCGAATATATTTGCCGGCTTGTCTAAAAACTAAACATCAACAGGGCACGGGAAAGGGAGCACTCGAAACTACACACACGCACGGGGGCATGTAAAACATGACAGTCCAAAGGGAGGAGATTGTACAGACATACTGTGAGTGCCTTGAATCTGGTTACGAAATGAAAAATTACGTATACGCCATGTAACACTTGGCGCAGAAACTTTGAAGTGCACTCGTTCACAAAAATGGCAAAGTTCTCCGAAGCACATGGCAAATAATTACAGAAAATCCAAATACAGGGCTGAGAGTAGGAAAATAAAATTCAATAAAATCGTAAACCGAATCCCATGAAAATGTCCTTCGATTGGAAATTTATGGTTTTATATTGAGCAGCTGAAATAGCTTGTTATGGAATAATTTTTACTGGCAGTCAAGTAAGAGGATCAAGAAGTGTGGAGGGAATTTTAATTGGACTGACGATTTCCATCCAGCGTTTGGAATCTTGTAAGCTGTTTAGACATTCGCATATATTTCTGAGATACTCTGCAAGGGCATGTGTGGCAAGCCCCAAAATATCGACATATGCAAATTTAATGAAGACTTGCATTTATACAGATATGAACTGTGTGCTTCCTCTGGTCGTATCTCTTTCTATGCCAATACTTTTTGGTCCTATTTGTTTAGGTTCTCTGGTGTTTTTTGTGTGCGTGTGTGTGCGTGTTTGCTTTTATCGGGGGAGATGGACACTTTTGCGCCCTTTATCCCTTTTCACATCATTTGGGACCTAATCTCCTGTGATTTATTCATAGACTCCGTTCTTGCACCATTAGTTTTGCGTATATTTGCATAGCCTCACAGGGTCACGCCTTCATCCTGCGGCTGGCACTTTTGGCGCTTACCCTGCAATTAATATTCATAATTACGAGATGCGACTGCTGATGTTGATGCAACGTGTCCTTAAACGCCGCCATCATTCACACTCCCACCCATCCGCGTCCGCGTGTGAGCAGTCATCGTGCATCCTTAAACGCAATGCACTTCATATTCATAATGGCAATTTTTTACGCTTGCCATCTTGGGCAGCATTATGCACAACAATAAATTTATTCAACACATGCCAAGTCAGCCGAGGAAACTGAACGAAAGGAAAGGAAACGGAACGAAAGGCAAGGACACTCTGAGTATTTTACAAAATTGTCTGAGCGGGTGTCCTGATGATTTATGCCGAGGTCTTAAATTACACACGCCGAGCAGAACTTGCTGATATTGCAGTTGTTGATGGGGGCCATGTAAATAATAGTGAGTATCTGGGCTGCCACTTGATATACATTTAAACGGGCGACAGAGCCCATCGCCTGAATGGGGATATATGCGGCTAAAACACATTCAAGTTATCACGGCCAAAGCCCCCAAAGGCCATAAACATCGAGTGCCACGCCTCGCTCGTGTCGATTTAATGTCAGTAAATACTCGTGGCCGACTGGTGAACAAAGCCCACTACTGATAATTCAACTAATTAGCATTCAAGTTAATTATTTCGAATTCAAATGTTGAGCACGCGTCGGCCATTTTGTTATTGTTATGTCAGCTGCACGCTTGTTTATGTGTGCGTGCCGAACCGGAAATTACGTCACTGGTGAAAGTGTTGATAAATTTAAAAGGATATTCCGCAGGTTACTGAACCCAGCCCCGAAATTTCGTGCAACCAAAAAACCACATTGGCATCTGCATATCCCAAATATGGAATGTCGAGCATGGTTTTAATATTTTCGCCACTCGGAGGCATGGGTTTTTATAAGAAGTGAGCATGTTTTTGGTGCTGTCTGGAATTTTTCGGACACCAAACCCTCATTTGAACACGCTCGACGGGGATGGCAAATAAAATAAATGAATAAATGCATATTTTTGCCCATTGCGGTATTCGGATAATGCGCCAAATGAAAATCCGCCACAGCGAGTGCTATTCAACCGAAATTTATTAAAAAATTCCATAAAATCGACATATTCATGATCCGGATTATTTAAACTATTTTAATATTTTTGCGGTTTTGGCCAGAACGTGCTGGAGCCACCTAACAAAATCGAACTATACCCGCCCCCGTATACCAAATTCAAATAAATGGTATTCACTGAAGAAAATGTTTCATAGATGTTTTGAGATTATACAAATATTTAGTAACCATCATTATATACTTGTAGTAATTAATTAATTTAATAATTTTTAGATTTCTTGGTTTCAAAAGTATTATTTATATTGAAATATTGTTTTTGCCTGTTATTATATAAAAAGTATTTTGGTTCAGTGTCTTTAAAAACCAAAGATCCATTATTTGTGGCCACTGCACCGCAGAAGTAGACCTAATTGACAGATCCGAAATAGTTATTCAAAATGTGAATGGGTGTAGACCTAGTAGCCTTGATTCCTATAATCACAAATATATTTACTTCAATTAAATGAATAGACTGACAACACTTTTCTATAAACACGGAATAATACCAGAATGACGGACTTTAGCATTGCCAAGTTTAATAACTATCAGGAGTATCTGCACTCCTTCACCACCGTCGAGGACTTTCGGTACTTGCCTTTTCACAAAACCGTCACTACTCTCACGAAACTCGGTTATCGGGAGCACCGTACTTTCTACGAAGAAGATGAGTTCCTAAACGTAAAAAAGCAGGTGGAACAGCTCCTAAATCCCACGGTTTCGGCACAGATATACTACAGTCAGTATTTCAAGGGATCCGATCCTGCTCTTTGGGCTTTGGCCGAACGTGAACATGTCAATGTCCAGCAGGAGATATCGGTAGGTCTATATTAAGTATTGGATTATAAACTAATAATTCTTTATCAGACCATAATCTTTCTGGAAATAAGTGGTAGAAGCGGTTTCTCAAAATCCGGCTATATCGACTTTGAGGCCAGTCTGCGTAACTACAGATTCAAAGGACCAAATGCAGTTGACTGGCGTGCAGTTTTCGAGGAGCAAAAGATGCTTAGGCCCCAGCCGAGCGACATAGTCTTCTACGACTGGAAAACCAGAAAGATCTTTGCGAATGATAACGACAACTATACAGTGGTAGCCCATCCTGAGCATGGTCTTATGTTTACCCACAAGGGCGATCACAAGAACATTCCGGTCACCACCAAAAAGAACCCATTTTCCAGCAACGTAAGGCGTTCTATGATCAGGTCGCCTCTATATGGTTTCATGATATTATATGATCACCATGTGCGCAAGAAGACCTAAGAAAATTCGAATTGTTTTGATGTTTGACTTTACAAAAATGGAATTTCTGGGATATACAACGAAGAATACTAATTTTTTTATCCCATCTAATAACTGTCCTTCATTTAATATTAATGTCATCTGATAAAAGCTAATGCTTGCAACGCTTGGGCAAGCAAAATTCCACTTAAGTTGTCAACACTCTGCTGCCTCCACACACACACACAGTCACCCCTCTACTCACACACTGACACTCTCCAGGACACGCACGCCCGCCTTCGCACATCCATCCACACCTTAAATACCCAAATCAAAAAATAAATGGTAAACACTGGACGATCCCAACCCCCGAGAGCACATGGCCCCATGTCCAGGGCGAGACTCTATCGAAAAATGCTGATGATATGATATTTAGAATATTTTTTTCTCAGCCTGCTAGGCGGGCAGCCCGGCAGCCTGGCATGTGTTCTTGGGGACTGGGGTCTCAAAATTCCTGCAGAGCATGGCAAATATTTATTTAATGCTCCGCAGTGGACAGCCGATAGCCAGACATGCAAACCGGGTGGTTGGAAATACTACTTGTTTGCTTTTGGGGGTGGGAATGCTGGTGAAAATGGGGCAGGGGCCTAGTCTTTGAGTCTGTTCCATTGTTTCGGGCTTAACAAGTTTGTTGCCGCTATTGCTGCTTAGTTAATTTCTGGTCATAAACTGCAGAGCGGCTTTTGTTTGGCACCCAGACAATGGCACATGACTGGAAAAAAAGCTAAGGAAGTACTTTGAAATATTTATGAAGGTAATGTTTCTTGGAAAATCTTTAAGAAGCCTGTTCTGGTACTATAGATTTTTAAGAAAGAAATAATATTAAAGCAAGAAACCATAACTAAATAATAACTGAAACGACTTTTAATTAACTTTATTTTTGTTTAAAGATCAGATAGTAAGCTGATTTATATTTTTCTGTGTGTGCTGACTAAGCTCGGAGCCTTGGAAGAGCTCCAAAAGTGCCAGCAAACAACAAAAGAGGAGTTCTGGAGGCGTGGCCAGTCTATTGTGAAAGTATGTGTCTAGTTTTAAGTGCTTCCAGTGTGTATAAATCACATTGTTGAGCATTTTTACCGATTGTTAAGGTTGAGGTGCAGGTAATGTCTGCGCATAAAAGTATGCAATAAAATATTTTGTTGCCGCCAGACGTTTTAAGTGGATTTTGCAGACCACAAAATGGCTTAATAGGCTGTGGAGCAGGGGACGGGGTCCCGAAACTTTGGGTTTCATTAGCATTAACGGGCGGTTGGCTGGTCGGCCGGGTTGTCAACACGCCCACATCTGAGAGCCAAAGAACCCACGACCAGAAACAATATTTATGTGCAGGTTAACACGTGAGTGCGAGGCGGCGTGTGTGCTTGGGTCTGTTTGCTCACAAACCTGATTACAAAACTCATAAAGTCGCCATGAAATTCAAACAATGCGTTACGTGCATCGAATACAGAGAGCCGCTCAAAGGACAAGATGAGGGGCCATCCCACACACACACCAAATCACGTACAAAGGACCTTATAGCCACATAGCCATGCATAAACAACGCTTTTGTTTGACCCAAGGAGTTGAAAGCGGCTGATGTGTGCGAGGGCCTGTTTATTACATTTTGATTATTGCAATCTCGTTTCGCAGGACCCGAGAACACATCAAAGGATCTCAAACTGATTTACAGTTGCCGAAAGTCGGCGGAAAACAAATGGAAACATCGCTGAAAGAAATCAAATCAGCCAGTGGGGCCCAACTTTCAGCAACTTTAAAAGCATTTTAACGGCCGTCCAACGTGGAATATATATAAATATAAATATAAATATAAATATTTATGCGAGTGGGCCGCAAAGCGATTTGTCAAAAGCGGTTCTTACTTGTGGATTATGAATACTTTGCTTGAATTTAGCTGACAGCAGAAAATTATTACGCAATGATTAATATTTATTTCCCTGGGCCACTGAGCAGCATTTCCCAGCGGAATTTGTAGGGCCCAGAGTTTGAGTCGGAGACCAAGAAAGTGGCCACAACAAGTGACAATGTGCTGAATACAAACATTTTGCTTCTCAGCCTCCTTGGGAGCCGCTCAAAAAGGCATTTAATTCAGATTTATGCCCTGCACGGCATTGTGACAGGACGAAAGCAAACACTGGGCAGCGTGTCCTGCGAAAATTATGATATTTGCCATCCTCCGAGGCGCTCGGCCTGTTTGCTTTGCCTGCTGATAAGCTATCGAACAATAAAATAGCCTCGCCCCGGAGATTGGGGTTCGAAGTTTCGGGAGCAAGGCAAATAAGGATATGCGCAAATAAAATAGCAATAAATCAAAACGATTGACGATCTCATGATGCGGCTGGCCCCAGCGATTAAGGCCTCAGTGCCCGAGCCGAGATTTTACCCATATAAATCGACTTGGGGTCGAAAAGTGATTTTGATTGTTATTTGTTTGCCGGCATCTTAGTTAGCTGCCTTCGCCTGTCGACTCGCGACTTGACAAGCAATTTATGGCGATATATTCTATAGATGGATCCATAATTTATGCCGGGCTGCAGGAGAGTCGAGAATCACTGCAGCGGAAGCGCGAATTCGGAGTTCGGAGCTGGAGGAGTTGGAAGCTGCCACTGTCAATAAGGAAACTTCATTATAAATTACCCAACTGACAGTTGCAGGCAGACGCCGGAGAATAATAATAATGGCAGCCGAGGCGAAAGTTAAAAGCCAAAGAAAACCCCCTCGTCAGCAGTAAGCTTTTACCCACCCCGGAGATTGTTTCAATCTGCTTAAGCGACCAAGTCGAGGTCGGAATCGAAGGCCCTAGCTTTTTGGCCCGCAGGCAATCAGCCATGCAACCAGATCTCCAGAGTTCGCCCTTCTGCCCGCCGATTGTTGTGTTTAAAATTGCTGAATAATTGTGCGGAAGTTGGTCGCTGTTGCATTCTGTGATGAAAGAAAAAAGCAGAAAAAACGGGGAGTCCATGAATCACATAAAAAGCAAATGTCGCGTCGTTAGGTTAAAAGCTTTATGCAAATTTTCCCTTGCTTCTTATCATATTCTCTTTGCTGCGCTGCAAGCTGAATGGAAATTGTATTGAACAGGGTAGGAGATTGCATTGTGGGGGTGGTTTATAGATGTACCCATACATATATAATACCCCCCGATATAAGGTTGCTTGAGGGGGCGGACATGGATGTGCAACTAAGCTGAAGTGTCTGCAATTAGGTGCAATTGTTTGAGAGGAAGTGTCATTCAGCTAAGCATTTGAACACGCAGGGCACTTATTAACCCTTCTTAGGAGTATTATTATTACTGCAACAACAGCCATTCGAAAGCTTCTTATTGAATCGCCCAGATAAGGGTAACGAATTAATTAATTTTAGTCGGACCATTGCTTATGCCCTTGCATAAAATAGGCAGCCGTGCACTGAGGATATCAAATGATAACATTGTTTCTATAAAGACAAATAAATAAAGAAAAACTTTAAATGTCCATGTTTGAATGCAAGTAGATTGGAAATTGAACTATGAGTTGATAACTTTGAGGTACGACTTTCCGCATTATCAGAAGAGATTCAGATTTTAGTAAAAAACAAGGGAGAACGCTATAGTCGAGTACCTCGACTATCAGATACCCGTTACTCAGCTTAAGGGACCAACGGGAAATGAAGATATGTAAGCAGCAAAGCGAGATTTAAGTGCGCCACCTACCGGCGGAAGACAGATTTAAGCATTGTGGGCGTTAGGGTAGGCGTGGCAAATTTTTTTTTGGATCAATCGATAGGTATTGACGAGACCAATAAATTTCAGTTAAAATTTTGTATCTAGCATGAAAATTGTGGGCGCCACAGGTTTGGGCGGTTTGTGGGCGTTATAGTGGGCGTGGCATATTCGCGTGACAAAATTGCGCTGCGTACAAAGCTACGGAATCTAAATCTGAGATCCCGATTCTCTATCTTTGATAGTTTCCGAGATATCCACGTTCATACTTACGATTTTTTGAAGTTTGTGGGCAGTTTGTGGGCGTTAAAGTGGGCGTGGCAAACTTTTTTTTGGGTCAATCGATAGGTATTGATGAGAACAATACATTTCAGCTAAAAATTTTATTCTAGCATCAAAACTGTAGGAGCCACAGTTTTGGGCGGTTTGTGGGCGTTAGAGTGGGCGTGGCACTCTACTGAAACAAACTTGCGCTGCGCAGGAATCTCAGGAATCTGCATGCCTAATCCCAGTATTGTAGCTCTTATAGTTTCCGAGATCTCAGCGTTCATACGGGCAGACGGACAGACGGACAGACGGACAGACGGACATGGCTAGATCGACTCGGCTAGTGATCCTGATCAAGAATATATATACTTTATGGGGTCGGAAACGCTTCCTTCTGCCTGTTACATACTTTCCGACGAATCTAGTATACCCTTTTACTCTACGAGTAACGGGTATAAAAAATCTTATTTTAGCGGTTTTTTAGCCAAATCAAGGCGTTTAACATTTTCAGCTTTGAATGCCAATGGATTGCAAATTAAACTACGAGCTTAACGAGGTATGACATTCCACATTCTGACCATTATTTGCACTATGGCAGCCATAAAACTGATTTTTTAGAGCAGAAAAAAAGCCGATTTGAATTTCGATCAAAAAAACTCTTTTTTTGCCGGTTTTTTAATCGTAGTTTAGTCAAATCAAGGCGTATAGCTAAAAGACCGACTGTTCTGGGCAGCTGGCTACCTATGCTAACGATTCCCATCCTTTTAAGGGAAATTTAATTTTTGACCAATTTTCGCATTTTTTATAAGGGGTAACATCACAATGTTTTGCGAAAAATGGCAAAATTTGGAAATGTTCAGCTTTGAATGCCAATGGATTGCAAATTAAGCTACGAGCTTAACAAGGTACGACATTCCTCATTCTGACCATTATTTACACTATGGCAGCCAAAATACTGCAGAGCAGAAAAAAAAGGCGATTTGGATTTGGATCAAAAAAACTCTTTTTTTGCCGGTTTTGTAATCGTAGTTTAGTCAAATCAAGGCGTACAGCTAAAAGACCGACTGTTTTGAGCAGCTGGGTACCTATGTTAACGATCCCCATCACTTTAGGGGAAATTTATTTTTTGACCAATTTTCACATTTTTTAAAACTTCACAATTTTTTGCGAAAAATGGACAAAATTAAACATTTCCAAGTTTGAATGCCAATGGATTGGAAACTATACTACGAGCTCGAAGAGCACTATGGCAGCCAAAATAATGATTTTTTAGAGCAGGAAAAAAGAGATTTCGATTTTAGTTTAAAATCTTTTTTAAAAGAGAAAACACTTTAAAGAAAATGACTGAAACATATTTGTATTTTAGCTTTTATAAGAATTGTTTATCAGTGCACCTAAGCCTTGGGTTACAATTGCTTCGGTCGATAGCAATTGTTTGGTGAACGGACTTAAATTCAATTATTGTTTAAACACATCGATCCCATCATAATCTGAGACAAGCAGGAGCTGATTGCCCATGGGGCAGGGGTACAATTAAACTGCCTTGTCCGCACATTACCGCTCACGTTTTATGGCAGTCGTTTTAAAAATATTGAAAAAGCGCGGGGCAGGCACGAAATTGAAATGCTTGCCAACAGGCGCAGCTTTATTGGCACCCGTCGACCAGGAGTTGAAGCATGGGGCATGGGGCATGCGGCAGGGGGCATTATCCTGCAGATGGCTGCGGTCACTGGACATTAGGCGCTGGAGGACAACCGGTGTCCGTGAAGCAGGCCGGGATCATGGTAGCACGGATACGGGCATTGTACATGAGATGGCGTCATTAAATACACATTACCCTGCCGGCGGAGGAGGAAGTCAGGAGGCAGTGGGACAGGCGGGGGACAGGAGGCAGTCCAAGTCCGGCGATAAAGGCACAACAACGCAACAGTCGGCCAGCGGGAGAATGGCTATTAAAAAGCAGCCCGTCCCGAAGATAGACATGGTCGGCTACAGTGGCAGACATAACAAATTACGCCATTTCGACAGGCGGTTCGAAACAGAAGCCAAGAGCTGCCAAATGGGCTTTTTTCTAGCTACATTTTTTGAGGATTTTTGCTATAAAGCTAATATATATGTAAATGTTAAAAATATATAAAAAATGTTTGAGCTACCTGAAATAGCTAAAATATTTTTGTAACTACTTATAGTTTAGGAATAATTGTATTATAGGGATGATTAAAGTTACAAATTTATATGAAGAAGTAAAATAAAAATAAAGTTACTTCAAAAAATAAACCCAAACTATGTTATGTCTACAAAGAAAGTATTTAAAACCTAAGTACATACTTTTCTTACCAAAAATTCAGCTTAAGAATTTTTTGTTTCCTGCTAAACTAGTATTTCTACAATAACTCGGGATGATCTATATATTTAGCTCCAAAAATAGCTACCTTTTGTAATCCAGAATCGCCAGCACTGGACTGGCATTATGACCGGTGGTTCGATGGTCGGTGTTCAGTTTCAATTGTGCCGGCAAACGTGACTCCAAATTGGCTGCCGGCGAATAATTCATACGAAACACTTTCGCACCGTGCGCCTTGCCATTAGCATCGCAGTGGCCCCCAACCACTGGGCCACCCCCAAACCACCCAAAATCCACCCACCACCCCAATTTTCGAGCCACACGGAACTCCATGCCATGGCCCATGTAACCCCACGATTGCATTTACAGCAAATTATTTATGGCTGCGACAGACACGGAACAGGAAGCGAGTATGCGCTGCCAACTTCACGTCCATCAATATTTTATGAAACCCTGTCTGCAGGACGCTCCGCGATGCTCGCAGCCGCAGTATTGGATCGGAATGGGTTGGATGGTTTGGCCGGCGAGTCCTCGGAACAGGACGAGGGTATCTGCTTACATGGCTGTGTTCTGCCTCCTGCCGGCTGCCTGCCTGTCGATATCCGGTTAGATGAGTATCTAAATTGCCTTTACTGTTGATGAATTAGCGCCGGCTGCCAGCCGCTTCTCTTTGGAGTGGAATGCGGAGGAACGGCAGTGCAAGTGCCTGCGTGGCGCAGATAAGCTTCCTCCGGTGGGTGCAAATTTCAATTTGTTCTGAATGATTTTGCGCTCATCAAATAGGCCGGCAATCTAGGAAGACAGCACCACAACCTTGCTGCCAAGGAACCGAAGCGAAAGCAAAAAGGTGGGGCCATCCATCAAGAGGAGGTGGAAATGAAGCTCAAATATTTTATATAATTAGCCCCATTATCGCACAAATGAAAAACCAAGGGGTTTAGCATACTCTCTTCTAACTTTCGATGATATTGATTGGAAACTGCCGAGTATAAAAGTGAAACTCACGTGGGCTTATTCTTAACAATTTCGTAATTATGATATTGGAACTATACTTATTCTAGTATACTTTTAACTCAAATTGTTTATTTTTTAATAAAATAATATAGATTTCAAAGCACACTTTTGGTTTCGACTTTTTAAAAACTACAGTGTTACCAATTTAAAAAAATCGCTGTTTAATGATATTTAAAAATTCTCCACTTGTAAAAAAATATACAAAAATAAATGTGTTCGCATTCCGTTTAAAAAAAACAATCACTGGGCGTTCCTTGAGTATAACATCAGTTACTGCTGCTGTACTTATAAATTACCAGTTTAAGGTCCATTATGTTTCTCTCCCGAAAGGAAATCGTATCGCTTTTGCTCCTCCTAACGGCGGTTAGTTGCACCTGAGTACGAACATCTGACTTTGTGACCTCTCCCCGAGTTCCACAGATCATCAGTGTGCTGAACGCGTCGCTCTTTGCAAATATTCTGCCCCTCCACGTCAGTTATGAGCAGGTGAGCCTGCAGGTTGTCAGCGTGGGAACCGCCTATATCTGCCTGATTTACGCCTTCAGCACCTGGCTGTACCACTCGAATTACTCCAGGACTCGTCTGCACATGCGAATTGTGGTGGGTGGTCTTATCTGCAGGATGACAGTTCCGTCAAAGAATTTATAAGAGTATATCCTTTTCTTGCAGCTGGTGGCCATGATTGTGGCGATGGTGGTGTTTAACGGCTTAGCCTGCTATTGGTATCTAATAGAAGAGTCCTTTACGAAACTCGGGGAATCGATGGAACTGTTCTTGTTGTTCAGCAGATTTTCGGTGACCTCCAAATCGGTCAGCTTGGCCATGTCGATCATCTGCATTCTTCTGCTAATCGTAATCATGGCGCTGCTCATCGTGACCATCATCCAGTCGATAAGGAGACGCAAGAACAAGGAATCCAGTGATAATATCGAGCTGCAGGGAAGGAATTACCCTAACGCGTGGGATGAGCATTAAGTTTGGTTTTCATGCAACGCCAAACATTTCATGTCGCTGCAATGTGGCGCCGCAGTTGCAATAATATAAATATTATACTCCCACGTCGTTTGGCACAGACAGACACGAACTGCTCACCTCCTTTATGTTTTCACCCATGACACACAGATTCTGTCTGTGTGCTTTCTTCGCAGGTGATATAAAAAATATATAAAGGAGCAGAGGAGCTCGCCCTCACAGGTCGCAGTACGAATGCACTCACGGCAGGAAAACATTGGATCATATGTTGTGAAATATTTTTTATATTTTATAGTTTAAAATATTGAAAATGTTGAAGTGTTTTGAATAATAATTGTGGCAATGTCTTCGTAAATTCTAGAAATATTTATTTTTAAGCGAAAGGCTAGGGATGTGCTCAATTCTAAGAGTAATGGTTATAAAAATGTGAATGTTTCTCCACCATGGAGTGTAAAAATTCCATCAGACTGGTGCAGTTGATGTGTGAGTGCTTCAGAGCCGAAAAAAAAAATAAGGATCCCAGGATAACTCCGAGCAGTGAGACTCATAAGGAAGACAAGCAGCGTGTGTACTATTGCATTTTGCATAATGAAACAGGCAGACAGTGCAATTTCCAGCGGCAGACAAACGAAGTTAAACAACAACTTAAAGGCTTGCCAGTAACTTACCGAGCGTAAAAGTTTAAGTTGGCTTTTCAAGTCAAGAATGGAAATGGGGTGTTCTTTTAAGGGGTCGGTTGTTAGGGGACGTGGCAGCCTAATTACGCTCCAATGGCTGCCCATCAAAAGTGACAGTTGGCAAGGCAGGGGCTTACAATAAAATTTCCAGTTAAGTTATTGCCGCGCCGCTGCCAAAAGCAACGCAGAATATACTCAGTTAAAAGTAATTCCAAATTTAATTGCGCACAATTTAGAATGGCGAAATGTTGGCGTGCGTTTAATTAACTGAAAAATAACATAAAAAGCAAAGCGAAAACAAAACGAAAACAAAACCGAATGACAGACGCCAGCGGAAAGCGGCGCCAGTGGAAATGCTTAATGTTAAATGCCAACTAATTAAATTTCGGGCATGCCACTGGAGTGGCAAAGTCTACTCGAGTTGAACTGCTGAATTTATTGTTGCACTTAATGGCCAGCGCAGGCGGTTGTCCCATCCGCTTTTGGCCACCGCCACTCGCCTTTACCACTTTTTATTGCGTATACGCAGCGGAGTCGCCACCGCGTATACGCAGTGTATGACGGGCCATGCAAATGGCCAAGCCAAAGGGATTCGCTTTGCGGACGGGGATATAGGATGCCAAATGAGGCAGAACCACAGGCATTGCGATTGTAATTCCGATTCCGATTGGGCAAACGTCAGTTGCGCTGCGGTCCGTCGCCAAATGAAGCCAATAAAACGGCCTTGTTCGCACGCAAACGTGCGAAAGTGATTCATGTAAACTGATAAAAATTTAATCATATTTCACGTATTAACACGTAATTATTAATGCCTGATAAATGTCGGCAGTTGGTAAAATGTGAAAAAGTCGCAATTAATATGCATTACTTCCCCCTAGTTGTCAATTCACTGGTCAAATTAAATGTGGCACGGCGGCGTGCATTTCAAAATATTAAAGCAATCAGGTTCTTGAAATCTCTTGAAAATAATTGTATTTTTTAATATTTTACCGCACAACACTCTCACTCGCACATCACCGCGTAATCATCATTTATTTAATACTGTACAAGTGTGTAATTCCGTTGTGAAGCTTCACTTTTATTATTATTATCATTGTTATGTGTACACGAAGGCCTGTCTGTGAGTTTATTTGGTTCGGCTCGCGCTTTATTTTCTTTTAATTATGTACTCCGATCACAAATGTGGGTCAATTAACAAGCAGCCATATTGGGTCCCATCGAATCGATGTCGAAAAATCGGCGATGTCGGGATTAAACAATGCCGCAGACGTGCTGCCAGGACAATGCAAACAATTGTCAGAATTTAAATGCAGCGCCAGCGGACCGCAAAGTTTCCACTCGCTATCCGGTTCAATGTTCGCATAAATTATGCCGCCATATGTCAGACATCTGGCGAATAAAGGCTCTGGCTCAGAGTTTCGATTTTCAACAGTTTTTTCCGGATCTGCCAAGTGCCCGACGTGTGTGGGTCGCAATTTTGCGAGTTTTTGACGGGATGGCAACAGCTTTCGTCTAATTGCCACTGGCATTGCGCCAAATGCAGGGCTACATTTAATACTTGTCACTAAATGCTGCCTACAACCAACCTAATCAGGCATAAACTGCAGTACTATCGAAATCCGTCATTAATCACTTCACCATCAAGTGTCAATCACTTAAAAATTTCATTGGAGGATATGGACGATATGATAATAATTAAAGTAATAATTACTTTATATAAATCCTAATAATAACAATAATATTTGTACCATGTCTGTATTTTAAAGACACCTTTGGATAATTGTTAAATTATATTATTAATAAATAAATCAAATGTATTTTTTATACATTTGTAATGCAAATTTTAAAACATAGTAGGCCTTTGATACTTGTCAAACTCAGTTTGGTATGCCTCGGGTAGAATTCGGTCAGACACATATACTTACTCGTCGAGGTTGGATCGTTCGTTTTCGATTGTCCAAAAATTCATAGCAAAATGGAGCGATTTTCTCGTATTAACATTATTCCAAATCCTCGCGATATGGATCGAGAAGGGGTCCGCCCAGCGGCAGCAGTACTTCGACCCAACGAGAATCGTCTACATGCTATACAGGGTGAGGCATTGAAAAGGGATTTAGAAAGTTACATAAAATGATACCTTTTGAATTTCAGAAGAGGAGGAACCTGCTGTGGAAGTGGCTCCGCTGCTTTCAAGGGGTTCCCAAGTGAATCCAGGGGACTTGCAGCTGCAGAAGGCAATTTTGGGAGGAGGAGATGACAAAGGGGCCACTGAACTTGGTGCGGGACTTCGTACTCGTCGCTTAAATAGACACCTGGCGCCCTTCTTGTGTAACGTGTGCCACCAGTATGTCCGTGGTGGCGTGATCACCATCTGTGGTCACCTATTTTGCTGGGCCTGCCTGTGGCCCAAAGTGGGTGATAGTAAGTCTCCGCGGTGCCCGCGTTGTCGGTACGGCTTGGTCCTGTACGAGGACATCATGCCGTTCCACGGCGAGGGACCCGAGGCCCAAGAGGCTGATAACGAAGTCCTGGTCGAGCCGGGTTTGGTACCCCGCCCCACGGGTCTGTACCTCTGCGACTCGAAGATCCCCAACTGGTTCGTGGTCAACGATCCCAAGGATGTGCCGGAACAGGCATTCGATCAAAACACCAAGGAGAGGGATTTCTGTTCCGTGGTGATGCGGGTTCCTCAGGAGTATCCGTGGATCGGGACTATGCTGCGATTCTTCAAGTGGATCCAAGTGGGTTGCGCCATCATCGCGTGCCTGATGTGGTGTTTCTTCTCAGTGGCCACGGGGCCAAGTGCTTTATATTTTTCCTAAATTGTTACGATTTCTTTGATTATTAACGGGCGTATAAGTAACCTGTAAACGTTTGGCTATGGTTTCTAGCTTCGCAATAAAATTATGTAAATGTAGATATTACCTTTTTAAATTAGCTAACTTATAGTATTTTCAGGAAGATTATTAAGGTTTAAACATTTGTATCTATTTTAGGTTAGAATTTGATCCATAAAGTTTCTCCTGCAGCTTTCATCATTAAAACCAAAATAAAGTCAACTGGCAGCCAAGACATTTTCTTGCAACTTGGAGGAAATAGAAATATTTTATGAACTCTCGGGCCAAGTCAAAGTTGTGCATGCAACATCGCAAAGTCCTGGAGGGTCCTGGCCAGCTGAAACAATAAATTCCAGGGGCAGTTAGGAACCCAGAAGCCAGACAAAGTCGGTCTGAAAGTAAGCAGCTTTAAAGTCACGACCTAAGGTGCTTTCTGCTGAGACTCATCAACAGAACACTCCGGCTAATGAACCATGGTCAACCGAATATTCCGGGAATTGGGTTAGCCCAATTGAGTTGTTATCCGGCTTTTGTCGGGGCGAACACTCGATGACAGCTGCGTGGGGAATTGCGTGCTGGCCTTGGTGGCTCGGCTCTGGGCAATATTTATCATTAATTAAGCAAGTGCCGAGAAATCCGTAAGGATATATATCCGAAAGCCAAGCGTCAGAAGTTAATGCGATGGCTACGTGGAGAAAGCGACACGGACATCGCAAGGAAGCGGATGCAGATGCATCCTGTGATTCAGCTTTATTATTGCAGCTTAAATGGCATTTGCCGGCAGCGCATGTGTGTGTGCTGCGAAAATGGAAAATCCTTTCTCCGCCTTTGCGAGGACATGACAATGTCCGCTGCAGCATCACAGCAAAATTGATGCGTTTTAAATTGCATTAAATTCCATGGAACGTAATCCCAGCCACTCGCACACAGACACGCTCCCGAAAGCCAGCTCTGTGTGCAAATTAAATTAATTTTGTTTCCCTTGTTCTCGGGGCGTCTGGGCGTTATGACGCTAGCTCCGTGATACGTGTATCGATCCACCAACTTTCAGCTTTAGTTTCTGCCCCTTTCTGGCCAGTTTCAGCGGCGTCTGCGATCGGCGTCTGCAGCCAGAGCAAATATTTAGCCGTAATTAATTTAAATCAGCAATGGCTGCAGGAAATGCCAAATGCCAGCGGCTGATGCTGCTGCTGATGCCTCTGGTGGCATCATTAAAATCTTCCGCCCGCTGAACAACAAAGCGCTAGTAAATTGCTCGTCACGAACGCTACTTTGTTCCCTTTCGCCTTTTGCCTTTAGCCCAAATAGTACCGCGCTCTTGCAGACATTTCAACTTAAATTATGCTGCCACGTAACACATGACGTATACGTAATTACGGAAGCCAACGGCCGATCTAGTGCAGACCACCTGGCTAGATTGTAGCCAAATTGAGATTTTAATTTACTATTTATTTATTTAAAAATATTTATAGATTTGTTTATTTATTTATCTAAGTATTTTTTACGCTTTAATGTTAACAAAAGTAAAAGAATCATATATATTTTAATAACATTTTTAAGAACTGACTGTATCTTGTTCTGCAATTGCCAAAACGGTTGGTTGGTGAGATCATGGCCATTCATGCAACCCAACTGTCGTAATTTCCATTTCAATTATAGTATCTGCTGCCTAGACATTTAAAAAGAGCGCCACACACGACAAGCGTCATTTAGGGACATCCACATCCACATCCGCATCCACCTCCGCAACCCCATTCCCATCCTACTACACTCACGTTCACTGCCAGGCTGCAACGTTGAATGTGGCTTTTATTCATTACATAATTACTGTTGTGTTTGCACTGTGGCAAGCAGCAGTCGCCCCTGGGGCAAAGGTTATTGCAACCAGCAGTGATTATGAGTAATTGTCAAGGTTAGTTGGGAATCTCGTTAGCCTGGGGGACAGCCATTGCATGTGGATGTTGAACCAACTATTATGCCACTCACTACAGTTGTGAGTTATGGAGAGTTAACAAAATATTAGATGTAATTTTAATAGATGAAAAATAAGATATTTTCTTTAAGATACATTTTGTCATTAACCTACGTTCTTCAGATACGAGCTGAAAAGGTGCTGAACTTTTGGAGTGCAACTACTTCCAAGTGGCCATAAATAAATGCTCTTCACAATAACAACTCCCTGGCAGACACAATGCATAATGGTAGTGGTGGCTGGCCAGACAATCCCCACCCCCTTTCCCCTTTTCCCCTTCCATCACACACATTTGTGCAAATAGCATGCACTATGCACGTTTCCGTTTCCGCTCTTTCGGGCTTACAGGCGTTGCAATTGTCGCTTGTTGCAACGACAGCCTCCGCCATTTTGTCTCCGTGTGTGTGTCTGTAACTGTGTGGGTGTGCCACAGTCTGGCGCATATGGCGCATACTTTATGCATAACAAATGGCTGCTTAGTATATTGTTTAATTTATCAAGCATGAATTATTTATGTCGATCTGCGTGTCGTCCAATGATATAAAGTGCAATGCAAAACTTGAACTTTGCTGCAGAGTTTGTAGCTTTTATGGTGCACTGTAAAGTAATAAAGTAAGGTTTGCTTTTAAGGGAATATACTGGTCAGCATTTGTATGCTTACAAAATTGTACAATCCTCAAAATTATAAAATAAAAAGTATTCTCCTACCTTACTATTTTAATATTTATTTTATAAAGTAAAGAATATTTTTTCAGTGCCAGATATCCTTTCTACTACTTGTAGGCTTGTCGAACAAATCAAATTTATGTGTTACAAAGTACAGAGGCTTGCATTCCCAGTAGTATTTTCTGTTTAGGTAAACTCCACTGGGGTAATAAAATATTGCATTGTTGTGGCCGCCAGGACCAACTTAGTTCAACTTGTTGAAATTCAAATTTCAATTGAATTCGGTGCGTTGTGCTGGTGTCAAGCTCTAATTTAGATTTATTTCGGTTGATTAATTTGCATTCGAGTATGTGGCAGTTGATAATTGCAGGCAAAGCTCAAGCGGCCAAAAGTTTCAGGCACTTTTGAAATAAATGGGAAATGGCTTTCCCAGATATTGTGTGAACACAATGGCACGTCTTCTGCAGGGGGCACAAAAATGGAACTGGAGAACACAAAAGAAGTGCACGACATTGTGTTGAGTTCCACGGGGCTCTGAGGTTGGGGTTCATGTTCAGTCGGGTAGTATCATTCTCCGCGCTCACTTTAAGCCATATTGTGTACACTGTACAGATAACGTGTCTATTCAGACGAGAACTGATACGGAGGCAAAACACAGAGTGCGGCAGCCAGGAGCGGCAAACTTGACTTCCTTGTGGCTTGAGTAACAAGTTGGGCATAATGCGGAAGCTAAAAACTGTTGCATACTTTTATGCGCCGCCACAAGCCATCGGCATCAAGACCCCAGAAATGCCCCAGTTCCACTCCCTTTCAGCCCCTTTCAGCCCCGAAAGGACGACGCTTATCACCGCAAAAGTTTTTACCACTTTAGAGTCGGTGTCTGCTGCCGAGAGACACTTTGCCGTCGAGCTGTCAGCGCTCGAACTTTGCAGTCGGGCGGGACAGGAGCTTTAAAAACTACCCAGGACATTACATACAGGGCAGACAGTCCAACATTGGACTGGCTGGACCCAACTTTTATCAGTTTTAATTGCCATTAACACTAATTACAACTGTCACATATCAAAGGGTCCAAGGCAAGTCAAAGAGTCATATTCAATAACCAAGGAGGTCTCGATTAAACTGTCACATGTATGAAATTTTATGATATGGAAGGGCACAACTATAATAAAATCAATTAGCAATGCGGCTTTATTTTTACCTTCATTACTAAGAGAAAAATCGAGTATCTAGAAAATTCATCTGACTGATTTTAATTTGATTAGTTTTTGCAGCTGTTTTACATAAATTTTAATTCTTTGAAACTAAATTCAGCTCAGTTTAGCAGCCATATTGCATAAATCAGTGAAGCCAGAGCCAGGCGGTAGCCACTAATTTTCAGGGAAACTTTTTCATTTTTTTAAGGACCCTGCAATTGAACAGCCAGTGAGTGGAAAATGTGGAATATCCCGCGGAGCCCGCGGCGCTACCATTTAACTTTTAATTCATCAAAATGCTTTCGACATCGCCGCCTGTCGATTTCGATGAGAAAGGGAAAATTGTTTTAGCAAGCAGACAAAAAAAAATCGCAAACCAAAAGCAGGCAAATAACAAAAAGAAAGGAAAGTCCAGACAGTCTGTCTGCGGCATCCCATCGAAGCGCCGAACACTTTTCATTATTCTTTATACGTTTCACATTTTAAGCAAATGAATACTGGTTCCCCAGAGACAAGAAGAGTCGAGAGTTGTTGAAATCTACGCGTAATTGTGTAAAGATCCCCACTCGTTAGCCCCTTTTTTCGAATAAATTGGATTATAATTTATTTTAATTGGCAAAAGCCAAATGCAGGCATAAGACAAACAAACCCTGCCGGGGCTACACAAATGAAAATTAGCCACAAAATTACGCAGTCTGATGCCGCTTTCATTAGTCTAATTGTGACTCTTGGGCGGGCGTGCGTACATTTCGACCCATCTCAGTGATTAGGCCAGGCCTTTACCTTTTGGCCAGAAGTCGGCACGAAACCATGCGTGACAGTGTTAAACTGTGAGCCCGAATCCTAGGCCAAAGTCTCCGCTTTGGCCCCATATGTGTGGCTTTTAATTAGAGGCACACAATGCCCGTCGACCTTTCGCCCCGCATATTAACATATGAACGGCAACTAAAATGTCAGCGGCCTGACTGCAAAGCCGGTGATAAAGCCCACCGGATACGATACCAATGTCCAAGGATACT